>NW_009196084.1:7549-7863 GCF_000690835.1 Fulmarus glacialis | reverse complement strand
TCCATGTCAGAAATCAGTGTTTGGCCCCTTTTTCCTCAGTGTCTCAGCACCAGGGTCTGGAGGAAAAGAAATATTTAAAGCAGAAAATTTTCTAACACAGCGCTCCCCCAAGGTGAAGAAACTGCGACAGGGTGGTGAGCGCAGCCACAAGCACGCGTCCCGGAGGGGGCTTAGCTGCAATGGGAAGCGATATGTGGCCCCAGGTCTACAACCCTGGCCAGGTCTCTCTGCCCCAGGCCTTCGGGAGCAAAGCCCCCTCTCTTTCGAGAAGCTCCGCTCCCTCCTAACTGTGGCTTGGCAGAGGGGGTTTCCGG
>NW_009196084.1:5000-7535 GCF_000690835.1 Fulmarus glacialis | reverse complement strand
AGATGGTCAGAAGCTGGTCGCGTACCCACGTTGAAGCAGCCGTCACTGCCGCCAGGGTCAGATCTGACTCCTCATGCGAGGGTGCGGATTGCTCTCCCACCAGCTTCTCCAGTTCCGACAGGCAACGTGAGGCAGCAGGGATGTCGGTGCCCTGAGCAGCACAGTCCAGGTGGCCCAGGCCGTCTCATCTCTCTGCTCCACCTCTGTTACGCCCGGGCGGTGCTGAGGCACAGCGCGCCCACAGCTCCTGCTCCACAAGGAGCAGCTGCCCTCAGCAGCACAGCTGCAGGGATGCAGCCCAACCCAGCTCCGCCGCCCACAGCCACGCACCGCCTGCATATCCCACAGGGCATTTCCTCTGCAGCGTGCACAGCCCTTGTCGTCACGCCATACATTTTAGCCTGTCATCCTACCCCAGTGTCCCTGAAGATGAATGGACCTCTGCGCCCTCACGCTGGGAAGAGGGAGGGGGGGTGTTTGCTGGATTGTTTGCAGAGATAGCTTTGGCAGAGCCAGGTGCTCAGCTCTGCTGAGCATGCCAGGCCTGAGGCTTTACAAAGGACTGCGGTGCAGGCACAACCCGGCCTCTCTTCCCCTTGCGTGGTCCCTCAGCCAAGAGCTTTCTGCCATCTCCCACTACTCGTGCCCTGGATCCTGCAGACGGAGGCAGTGATGGAGGAGGGGACCCTGCTATCCAACACACATACCCAGCGCAACAACAGCTCCACGCTCCCTCGCAGCAGCCCAATTCAGCAGCCTGCCCTCTTGCCTGCTCCCCAAGTCCCACCCTCCTTCCTGCCCTCTCCCCACAGTGCCCCACACGCTAGCTCACACAGCTCACCTCCCAGAGCTCTGGCTCAAATACTCCCCAGTTCTGTTATGCTTGATTTTACCCAGAAAGGTAGAGGGCTGACTCCAGGTCTCTGCAACAGGAGATACTTGCAGCAGGTTTCAATGCTGATATCCGTGCAGGAAAGGTTAGGAAGGAGGGGGTGGGTTATCAGGGGAAGAAGAGGGGTCCCAATCCTAGGGAGCAGAGGGAGGAACTGAGAGTACTGTTCACTGTTCACGTATGAGCACGCACCTGGCTCTGAGGCTAAAGTCATGGCAAGAATGACAGATGCCCCTGCAGAACCAGAGGCACATGCTGGCCCTCAGTAGGAAAGCACTGTGGATTCATTCCTCTTCTCTCTTGTGTTCAGCAGAGAATCTCAACCCTTATCCAAGCTATAGTTCTGTACCCTTCTTTCTCCAGGCCTGGCTATTGTCCCCACCTGTGTGTGGAGCTGCCAGAACACTTACTCAGGGCCAGCAGGTACAAGAGCCTGGAATTTGCATCCAGGCTTTTCACTGAAATGAACTCACAAAGGCCCTCAGCTTTTTGCAGCCTGGCCTGAACTCAGGGGCCATTGCGAGGTGTCTCAAGACTCTTGCTGTAGAGCTGCCTTCTGTTTGAGGGTGGTACCACTCCTAAAATTCACCCTAAAAAAAAAAAAACAGAACTCCCCACACTGGTCAAACTTTCTGTTTACATCTCTTGCAGAGACTGCCAGGGTTCTGCCATCTCTTTGGAAGCCACAGATGCATCAGCTGGGAAGCCTATGACAAGTCAAGCTGTTCTCATTTTTAGCAGCTGCAAACAGATAAGGTAATCTTAAAAACAAGAGCCCTTTACCACAGCAGCAAACCTCACCTTGGATGAATCATGGCTAAGCAAGTAATATTTTCAACCACCTTTCCATGCCTAGCCTGCTTTTTCTTCTGTCAGCTGCTGCAGCACAAGCTGTTCTAGGCTTATGTTACAGCTCGAGAGACCCAGTGCCTCAGGTAGAAAATGTCTATTTAGAAGGAAAGATATATTCAGTATTTTTTGGAGTCCATGAATGGACATATTATGATCACCCCAACTGCAGTAGAGAAAAACAACCATGAAAATACTGCTGGTAAATGAAAAATAGAACAGCTGTCAATCAGCACCTGGAAAGAGTTTACAAAGCCAGACAGAGAATTATATACCACAGTAACAGGATTAAGGGGTAGATAAAAGATAGTCATAGCACCAAGAGAGTGAAAAAGGGAAATGACAGGTCACCTTTGCAGATGAAGAAGAAACATGTTACATCTGTCACTGAGGAGGCTGCAAGGGAGAGCTAGAAGGGACACAGCAGAGCTCAGATGCACGATTCCCAGAGGAGGAAGGAACAGATTCTGTCCAAACCTGAGACACGGCTTCAAAAAAGAACTTTTAAAAGAAAACCTGGCTTCTTGTGGCATATGAGTGTTTGGATTTAGACAGGGGCAGCTTAAGATAAAAGGTGAAGAGGTCTAGTCCAGTGGCCCAAATTTGAGAAGGGCTCAAACAAAGGACGGAGGAACAGCAAAATACACCTTGCATTAGGAGTGCCTGCCCTTTCCTTCCAGCTCCTAAAGGCATCGAGGAATGGAGAAAATCCAAGCTGGAGCTCTGAATTTCCACATCACCTAGGAGACAGCACTTGAGGCAGGAAATCCTCACAACAGCCCAGAAAAAAAAAG
>NW_009196084.1:0-4969 GCF_000690835.1 Fulmarus glacialis | reverse complement strand
GGTGGGAGGGAGGATCCTTCAAAACAATCTGCCTTCCCTCACCTATTTGCTCCCCGGGCAGAAAAGCCAAAGGACTAATTAAGACAGTCCTGGCAGAAAATATCCAAGCAACAATATAGTATCTCAAGAAGATAAAAGTTCATTCCTGTAATGCGATTGTTTCTGGTGTGGAGCAAAAGTCTCTGCAGAGAAAACTGCTCCAGGACAGCCAGATTACCAACTTAAGAGAAAAACACTCTCTGTGTAAAAGAGTACAACTTGCTATAAGCTTTCACCCTCTCTTGTTTACCAAGACCTTGCTGTTTACCTTCCATTGGATATCTTATCCCAACCAATATAAGATTAGGTTTTTTTAACATTTTAACTTTGCAACAAACCAAAAATTAACTAAGTTTTAAGGCTTATGGATTTTATGACCAGAAGTTGTCTATAAGAGTGGGTAGATTGGAAATGAACATCAAAGATTCCAGATATCTTTCTGATCGAGAGCAGCTGTTCTTTGAGGATTTAAAAAAAAAAAAAAAAAAAAAGCCTTGTTGTCTGTTACACAAAAAGTTTGGGTAGTTTGCAAACTGTTTCTTCCAACACTTGAAAGCAAGCTAGTCAGAAAACAATAGAACACGGCCCTCCTTTCCCAATTAAGGGGAGGCCACTCATCAGCTCTTGAACCATTCAATTGAGCTGATCAAGTTCAGTTTGGAGCTGTTTTTAATCAGCAAAGATATTAAGCTCTGCTGATTTGATCTGGCTTCTCCTTCTCCCTCAAAAACTCCTGGAGCGTGCATCATGCACAGAGATGGTTGTTTCTGTCACATGCTTTAGTGTGGGTACCCCAGGGCTGGGACAACATGAAAGGACTGAGCATCCCTAGCATCTTGGGTTCATACCTACACCATCTGCTTCTCTTTCATATCTTTCTTTTTTGTAAGTTCTTTATCTTCCCATTACCTTTAGTCTCCGAACACTGTATTAAGACATTATGTTATAAATATTCCACGGGAATAAGCTTACAGCATGAGCAACCTGGCTTCGGGACACAGTCTAGTATACTGATGCTCTCTCTCACTGGAGAGAAAGAAATGTGACACTTGAATAGAGAATAGGATTAGAGGAGAACGCCTCAGTCATCAAGTCTACCTATCTCCACCCCTGTTCCAGTGCAGCTACAGCACTGAGCCCTTCAAAATTTTTTTGAAGAGACAGTTTTATGAAGAAAGATTTTTTTTTTCCTCCTGCTATCCCTACTGAAAGGTTAATCCAGCAGTTTCAAATTCAGCACTTAGGAAAGCCTAGTTTCAATTCACTTCTCCACCCCACATCTTCCACACAACCCCGAGCTGTTACAGCCCCAGCACCTCTGTAGAGCAAGGGCCTTGGTACCTCCTACTTCACCAAGGTGTTGCAAGTGTCAGATATATTTAAGAGCATGAAGCATTCAGATACTATGGAAACCAGGGCAAGAGGAAAACCAAAAATAGATGGAAGACACAAGCTGTTGAAAAGCCTGGAAAAGTCTTGCTGAGAAAGGCTGTACTTGCTGCAGCTGATTTCAGAGTGAGATCCATTTAGAGCTCAAGCATAAAATATCCTCTCTCCTCCCTTTCCAAATCTTGTCTTTTTTCTCTGCCACAGAGAAAGCAATATTCTTTTTCCTCCTTAGGCCTTTAATTTCCCCTCTATTTAATAGGCCTCCTAATTACCAGTTCCTTTGAATGATTCACATTCTAGTTTGCCCTTCCCATGACCTGGAGTAGATCGCTGTCTGACTGCTTCTGTATAGCAGGATTATTGGGAACATATCGTGAGAATAAACACTACAGAGCACTCTCCTTCTGAAAGGGAAATCCAACAGCAGCCTACAAAGGGTGCTTGAAACAAAGAGTTGAGGTGCCAGCCTGTGAAACACTACGCCTCTCCTTTTTATAATGCAAACACATTTATTGTGCATATTCACCCTCTACAGACAAACCAGTTGCTAAATTATAATAATCCCTTTCTTCACTCAAAAAAACCCAAAAACCCCACCAAACAACGCTCACCAACACAGAAAGTACTTGAAATAGCCAGAATGACACGTGGAGGAAACACAGAGGATGCCAACATGAGGTATTCAAACCATCTTACTCAACAGTCAACCAAGTGGAAGACAGTAACAGATATAGAGCAGTTAAAGCCCTCCACAAGGTAGGCTGAAGCCATCCAGAAAGCCAGGTTGGGGTCATGTCCCTCACCAGCACAGACCTCAAGTCTGCTTGAGACCAGAGGTGCTGAAGTCTCACTTGACAGCACTGGCTCTAGTTCCAGGTGCTCGTTACAAGCTACTTCTTGAAGAGTCTCTGGTCTTTTCAGCATGATCACCACCTCAGTGAGGAAACCCCAGCAAGGCGAGGGGAAGGCTCCAGATGAGAATCCTTGGCTTTATAGTTGTCAGTGCACTTAAGGTGAAGGAAACAGATTGAAGGTGTCCAAGATTCTTCATCTTATAATTTCTTGACTGCAACATCGATCTCTGGAATGATCTCCTTCAGCTGGTTCCACTGTTCTGCAGACAGGGCAATCCCTACAAACAACAGAAGGAGAGGTTTCAGAGGAGGCAAGGGGTAAGCATCAAGCAGCACACCAGATTGGCTCCTTCAGACTAGCTACAGAAGGGAAAGTTGGAATCTGAGGCAAAGGCTCAGACCAGAAACAGGAGCAGCCTTCTAAGCATGGCAGTTGTGCCAGCACTTCAGCGTCCATATCGAGAAGTACTCAATGCTGTCACAGAAGCACCATATGAGAATATAAACTCAAATTGCCTTTCAAGAGTCCCACAGCCCCTTATAGCCTATTCTCTAGTACAAATTCCCACCCACATGAGCTGGGAGGAAATTCTAGGAGAACCTTACTCCACACAGCAGTTAGGACAGCATCCTTTCAACTGCCCAAAGGAAATAATGCCAACTCTAGCTCTGTTTAAAAAAACTGGTGCTAACAAGCAATCACTAGTGTGGCTTAAACACTAGAGAAGAACTGGCTTCTTTTTAGAGCCAGCAGAGATAAGGTCTTGATGTCCTGTCCCTCCCCCTTACAAAACAAACACAGTAGTGGAATTGCAGTGTGGGTTCCAGCCAGATGTTGTCAACTTGTTCCTTTTGGCTTTGTTAAGAATCACATTAGCGAACTAGGGCCCAGGCTTTATTAAATTCTCTAGATAAAGATCAGGGGCCAAGAACTCTTGAGAAAAACAGCAGAGACAGTATTTAAATGAAAATACATTTTTAACTGACAGATCTTCTGTCATACATTGTGGGTGTGCTTTTTCCAGCCTGGAAGGAGTCCACAATGCTCCTTTCCCTCTCTGCCCCCAATGGCACAGAAAAGCTTGAAGGCTTTGCTTCTCATTTTCATTACAGGATACACAGTTCCCCCTAAGTAAGTAATTTCTACTTGTAACTGCTCCGAAGGAAATTAATTTCTAGAAGGAAAACCAGGCTTAGTGGTTATGAAACGAAGCAAACCAAGCTGAAACAAATTCGTCCGCCTTGACGCAAAAATCTATAGCAAGGACCAAAAGGTTCCTCAAGAAACCCCCCATTAATTGAATCTTTGCTGGGCACAACACACAGGACAGGTGAAAAGAGTCCAGGGCCTGTGAACTACGAGGCAAGCTGGCAAGTCACTGTCAAAGTCCCAAAGCAAAAGGCCTAAGTTGAGAGTTGACTCATCAGCTGAAGAGCGCTGGAGAAAAATGTGTCTTCCCTTCTCCAGCTGCCTTTGCTTGCATCCCCTACGCAGGTAGTGCTGCTGTGATGGGCCACCCCAGTTGTGCCACTGTATCACATCATCAGGCACCTTGCCAAAAGAGTAAGGAACACCTAACACAGCAGCATTGGACTGTCTTGGTAGGGATCCAGAAGGGTCTTAACCTTCCTGTCCTCACCTAGATAGGGAAGGATGGATTTACTTCTGGGAGGCTCTCCCTGCCAAGCTCAGTTCCACCATTACAGCTTAGGGGCAAACACACAAAATGCCACCTTTTTGCCCTAGGCATCACCAGTAGCAAAACACAAGTTTGTCAGCTAGCAGTAGGACACAAGGAAGCAACATCAGAGCCAGTGTTTTCAGCCTTCCCTCCTCCACCTTGCAGCTCTGCCCCTGCCAACAGCCAAAGAAAGGACTGGTGATGAGAGGTAGAACTAAAGTCCTGCACAGCAGCTTCCTGCACTGCTTCTGAGCGCGTGCCAAACTCCAGATCTCACTGGAGGCTCACACTTAGTCATTCTTTGTGCTTTTCTTCAGTTGTTGCCACCCAGGCTGAGAAAGCGCTAAACCCTCCCACGTGGTTTGCGCAGCTCCCCAGTCCCTCAGTGTGGCATGCACAGGTCTCCCTACCACCGAGGGAGACAGGCAAAGCCGGAGCTGGCGAGCCAGCAGCCGAGGCGGAAAGGCCGGCGCGGTCCTGGCTGCCAGCTAGGGAACGCGAGTGTACCTTTCCTCCCCGGTTTCATGCTGCCCTCCTTGTCAGCGTAGAACTCCCTGATGTCCACAAGGACCTTCCCCTTGAAGCAGGACACTCTGACATAACGCATCTTCCCAATCTGCGGCGACACAGAGCCTGCATTAAACACAGCCCTGCCACAAGTTGCTCCTCAGCCCATAGGGCCTGTTGGGTCACTCAGCGTGCCAGAGGACTAGTGAAGGAACAGCAGGGGACCCCAGGCAGTCAGCTCAGCTACAAAAATGCTTTGCTACAAGTAGAGGAGGTAAAGGGGGGACCTGTATAAAGAGAAGGAGGAAGATGTGTTCCTGGAGTGGATCCCTGCCTTCCATACCTGGAACATGCCCTCCTCTTCACTGCCTTGTCCCAGAGGTTTTTCTGTCACCTTTGAAGGGTTGGCCTCTGTTTTCAGCCTTTTCTCTGACTTAGAAGACATTTCTTTCTTTCTTTTCTAGAAAGAGAGATCACCAGTTTGAACAGCTTGAAGTC
>NW_009196083.1:132582-147599 GCF_000690835.1 Fulmarus glacialis | reverse complement strand
GGTGTAAAGAAAGAGAGACTTTATGATGCTGGTTGGTTACAGCACAGTGGGGTACTGGGAAAGGCTGAAAAAAATCGAGAGGGTACTTGTTTACTGGTGCACGGAACCTCTCTGGTCCACAGCCCAATAGCTCTGTTGGAGAGGTTGAGTGCTTACCTTCCTTCCCTGGCTTAAATGGGTCAGCAGTGGGATTGCAGCTTGCCCTGACTTGTTGTCCGAACTCCAGAAAACAATGATATGTTTAGAAAGGGGGGAAATAATGAAGTATTGCGATTAATAGGAAAAAAATGAGTAGAGTATGCTGATAGTTATGATTGCGGTGCCTGTAGGGTTTTACATAGAGCATGGACACCCAATGCTGCAGAGCTGACTACGTAATGACACCTTTGGATCCATTTTACTGATAATGCTTCTTAAAGTCTGCACGTGATCGTGGATTATGACTCTCTTAAGAGAGACTGAAGTGGTCCTGCAAAGACTGAGTGTACTCGAGTTTATTACTTGGCAGGGGGCAGCAGCATGAGGCCTGGGAAGTAAATAGGAAGTGAAAATTATTCATTTAGTTTTGGTATTGTTCTGGGTCTTCGACGGTTGTTAGTGTCATCATAGACTGATCCTAGCTCAGATAGCATCTCATGCGCTGAAAGAGAGTACTCTTATCCTGGTAGATACGTAGTTCTTCTGGGTGTGCGAACAGTCCCTCTGATAGCTTATGGAAAATGTTCTGAACTAGTCTGGTTATTTTTATCACGCAAGTGTGTTTCTTTAAGAGTAAACCAAACTATATCATACTGAAGAATGTTCTCAGCCTGTAATTATCTTAATCTCCTGTGTTCAAAAAGAAAACAAAAGCCACTTGAAAATGGAAACCTCTCTTGAATGATTCACGTGGCTAATGAGGTTTATGACAACAGAATTGTGTGCAGTGTTACTACGTTGAGGTGTCATTACCTCTGACCCTAAAGTGCAGCTCAAGATGAGGATGTGCTGTCCTCTGGCTCTGTGTGCTGTCCTGTGTAACCAACGGTGGTAGAGGTCCAGCCTGTGTTTTCAGAGAAACAGTCCTGGTTTCCTGATGGTCTGCGTCAAGCTTCCACGAGACAGAGGTGCCTGTTGTGGAGACAAGAGGAAGGAATAGTGGTAATGTGCTCAGCTCTTGAAACACAGGCCTGACAGCTGTTCCTGCCGTGAGAAATTCTTCCCTGGTGGGATGTTCAGAGGCTTGATATGTTTCCTGGGGTTAAACCACAACAATACGTCATCCTGTTTTCCTGTGCCTCTTGAGGCCTCAATAAAAGGGTGTTGGCCTGGTCCTTAAATGCATCTGGCCATAGGTAACAGCATGGTGAGATGCACTAGAGTAGTTTGCTCTTTTTCAGTTCTGCTTTGCTTAACTGTCTGAAGGCTTTGTTGGATGTTATTGTATTAAGTGAGATGCATTCAAAATTTTTCTTTGCTATCCTGATAGGAAATACTCTTCAGCTTTCACTTTAAAGGAGTTCAGTGTTAATTATAAGACTTAAAGAGCTGTATCCTAGTATGGATGTACGTGCCTGTAAGTTTATCTGGCCATGATAGCATTATTAACCTCTCTGATACAGGCAGGACCAAAGTGTCTGTCCTGTGTAGAAGCTTCTGAAATCACGCCACAGGAAAATCATGGGCTTTTCAGGAGTAAAGTTCTGAACAAAACTCCTGTCTTCAGGTGAGTGTTAGCTCCTGCTAGGTGCACCCTGACTGTATTCCCCCGGGGGAATCATTTCACGCTCTTTGTTTCCCTAGAAAATTTATAGTTCCCAACTGCACTGCTCGGTTTTGTATGGATGCAAACCATGCTGACTCATATGCTGAACTGTTGCAGCCTTGCTCCATGTAAACATAAGCACACTTCTAAAATATTTAATTTGTAATGTCCTTTGTGGAGAGCTATCCCACAGCTCCTGGCATAATTCCCAGAAGCAGCAGATTCTGGGGTACTGGGAGTTTCAAAGGCCATTGGTGCCCAGCGGGATAACTGTCTGAACTAGTTTAGTGTAGTTTATCCTGGCACTGGGACAGTTCAAACTGAACAGGTATTTAATCTTGCTTAAAGCAAGTCTGCTTTGAACAATACTTGGTATGTGTATAAACGATTTAGAGCCTGTTGGGACATGGCTGTCAGGAGATCTACATGGTAGGGAAATCTTTGTTATGGCAAGTAAAATTTGGTGTACCTCCTAACAATTTTTTTAAAAAACTTATCTGTGTGCAGTTATAGTAAAATCAGGAATAAGCTATTAAGACACTTGGTTTTTTAGTTCCTTTGTGGCAAATAACAGCAGTAATTGTTTTGTGAAAAAGACCTGAGTTTATATCCACATATAAAATGCTTGTTAAAAAGAACTACTTCTCAGAAACATGGAAACTTACCCTCCCATTCATGCATACAAATACCCTGATAGGTCTTTTAATTGAAAATAAACTACAATATATGATTTGACTACAAAGAATGGAAGTGGAACCAAAGAATAATTTCCAAGTATACTTATTTTGTCTGTGCCTTGTAAGTACAGCATTGGAATTTTAAGATAAATACCTTCTCCTTTAAAGCAGTAATTAATTTAGTGGAGACTGATGAGGAACTAGAGTTCCTTGGGTTTTTGTGGGTTTTTTATTTGGTTTTGGGTTTGTTTTTTGTTTAATTTATTATTGTGATCTTGGTTGGAAGAGTAATCCATTATGGTAAATATGGAGAGTAATTTGGGAGAGGTTCAGTGCAGCTTATGGGTGGCCCAGATCATTCACATCTCACTTGCTCATGTAGGCCGACTGTCAGTGCATTACCTGCAATTGTTAAAAATACTGTTTGCTGAACTGTGAGAAACTTTGCTGATGTCTTAACTCATTCCAACATCCTGCACTTGTTTCAAGCTTCCATTCTTACTTTTTGTTATTTTGAGAAGACTTTAGAGACACTAGAGTAGTGGGATGTGCACAAAGCTGGATAAATCTGGGTAGCAGAACTAGTTCAAAACTGGAGAAAAAGCTCCTGGTGCAGGTGGGGTTCTAGAGCTCATACTGAGGTCCTTTGGGGATACAACCCATAGCTCCCTCTGCCACGACATGGCAGCACTTGCAGCTGCTCCTAGCAAGTGCAGTGTCAGTGCAGCTGGAAGAGCAAATCTGTGCTCTTACCATTACAGATGGTAGGAGTTGAAGGTAGCATGCCTGTTACTGCCTTGCCTGCAGGAAGGGCACTTAGCATAATATATTTTGGTACCAGAAGCATCTTTTCTGGAAGTGTGATTCAAGGCTCTACTTATTTTCCTTCTTTATTCAGTATGTATATTCCATTTATATGGGGAATTTCTTAGAAATACGGCTTAATTCGCAAATGGATTTCCCTAGAAAGTCTTTATCAGAAGTCTGAAATTGAAGTGTAGAGATGTTGCATTTTGTTGCTTAGGTGTGCTGAGAGATGTGCTTATCATTGACAGAGTCCCATTAATTACAAGACAGAATCTTACAACCCATATTTCAAAATCCTCCTTTGTATGATGGCTATTAGTGGCATTTTTCTTTGTAAAAGCGGAGGAGGTTAAAAATTGTGCCTGCATCTGTTATTGTTGCTACGACAGCTGTCTTTGTCCAGTTTTAACTATCGTATTCTGAATAGCTCTTAACTGGGATTGTAACATTAATGGCTATGTGCAGAGGAAGTAGAAGAGGAAATCTTTCAATGCCATCTCCTTCTCCCAGTCAAAAAATGTTTCTTTTGAGTTATACTATTTTTAATCAAGATGCAGTGGGTTGAAACATTCCATTACTAACTCTGTTTTGGTGCATAGCATAATTAGGAGTGGTATGGTTATGGTATAAAGTAGTAGCCAGTTTGTTAGCACTATTTAATCATGGTTTCTCATGGGCAAGACAGATGGTACCACTGATACTGTGCTTCTGAGACTTGAAAACTGGGAAGACCACTTGAAATAAGGTGATGCAATTTTTGTGCAAGGTCATGTACAAAATTGTGTTGTCTTCAGATGGCAATTGTGAAACAAGCAAGAACTCCTTGCAACACACTATCAGTCATTGCATAAGCAGCAGCAAGTAAGGACTATCCCTCTGTCTAGGTGTAAGCAGTGGGATGTATTGTCTTCAGGTGCTAACTTACGTTTACACCAATGTGCAACACTAGTGTAAAAAAGCTGTAAAATACCCCATTTTTATTCAAACCCTCCTTTCTAGGACATCTTTCTCTGAAATGGATAGTTAACTTCTGTGTAGTCAGTGTCTATATTAAGAGTTTGTACATGGCTATCTTCCTGACGCTAGCTGGAAAATACTGTCACGAGAGTAGGTTTTTTTTATATGTTAGATGGCAACCTGTTGGTTTGAATAACACATTGTTGGAAACTGTTGGTGGTAAAGTAGGAGCAGTTTGGAAAGCTCTATGACCCTGAAGGGTAACTTCTAATACAGAATCTTGTATGGTTTAGTCCAGTTGGAGGGCCAGCTGTTTATTTTGGAAATCAGACTGCTGCCTTTTAAGATGAAAGCCATATTTCTGTGAATATGAACTCTTTTGTATCTGCTCGCTGTGCCTTGTCTGAGGGAAGGAGCAGCTGTAGTGCATTCGCCAGACCTGCATTTGGCTGTTGCTGCCATTGTGTTGTGTGTAAACATGTACCATTATTTTGGATCACATAGCAGCCTGTTCAAAAGGGTCTCGCATTCCCCAGCTGTTCCGCAACTTTTCCATCTCTGAGCTTGCCAGCTGCTTAATACAGGCAACTGTAGCTGCATTTGTTTCTCTGGTGTTAAGTATTAGCAGAGATAAAATTGACTTCTTGTTAAATGCTAGGTGCTGCGAGCCCCTCTCCTGCTTCTAATGGACTTAAAACAAAAGTAGACTGTTCTTACTGTATCAAAGTTGTCAGAAATTTTCTTTGCCACTAGTTGGACAGATTGCATAAATATCTTATTTTCTTAGATTTGGCACAGATATGAAATACAATTGTGTTTACATGTATACATCCACAGCCTGTGGTAGTAACTAATCCAAAAGAACTGGGATATGAAAAGGTGCCCCTTAAAGCCATTCCAATAGCTATTTTCTTTCCCCACTCCTCTGAACAATGTTCAGTTTAACAAGGCATCCTCTGCTCTCTTGTCAGCCAACACTTTCATTTACTCATTCTTGAAACGAGTTTTATTTCAGTGGCAGCACTGTTCAGATTGGATGTTGAGGAATAGAACTGGGGCTCTGAAATGCCTTGTATCTGCAGTGTGCAGAGTGCTCAGTCCAGGTAAGGGACCATAGGCTGAACCCTGCCTTCTGGATTTTTCCATCCAGCCTGCTGCCCCTGCCATGAGAGGAATAGGAAACGTCCGGAAAACGTTTTGTGTGACTAAACTCTTTTCTGCAGCAGTGAATCCATAACTATATCCCTTTTCTGCAGCAGTGAATCCATAACTATCTCCCTGGAGATACAGAAGTTAAAAGGCAAACTGTCTTTGTATGGTGAACTTCAATGCAAGTTTTGAACAGAGTAAATACAAGCACCTTTGGAAAAGGGAGATAATTCTGTTAATGACTAAACACTTAACCCGTTCTACAATGTCAGTTTGAAACTTTGGGTGAGAAGGAGCATATACTTGATTGCTGCAAGAGATTGTTAAAGATAGTGATAAAGCTAAGTTTTCAGAGGCTTGAGCTGGTTTCATTAACTAGTATTCCATACTCCTGTACAAGGGAGGCATTTTCTTGAAAACATATTTAATGCATTTTGTAGTTGCAGAGTGTAAATTTGAATTTTCCTGGCTCTGTGAATCATTTCATGGTGAAGGATACTGGAAGGGAATGACTTGTGCATTCTTGCTGTTGATAGCAGAAACGGCTGCCTCTCCCCCAGGCTCCTAGTTACCCATTGTAACTGGTCTGAAAAGCCTGTTATTCAGAGAGGAAATTTTCAGGTGACTGTAGATTTATTTCTTTTTTCCTACACTTTTTTTTTTGTTCTTTTACCAGGCCTACTCTATCCTAGCTGGTTGTACCTTTCATGTTCATGTTAAACACCAATACTACCTAAATTATGCTAATAAGAGGATGACTCTGGCTTAATCATAGAGCATGGCCCTGTAAAAACAAAATAAAAATATAAAATGAAGTCTCTTGATTTAAGGTAGCATATTTCAAGATCTGTTTTTCGTATCTCCAAATAGCTGAGAGTTTGAACTTTTCCATTCTAATGCTAGTGTCTTAAAAGAAGTTGAAACATTGTCTTTGGCTAGATGCTTGCTCTTGTCTTCTGGAAAATTACTCTTTCGGACTCAGTATTGGAGTACTAAATCAGTATTTCTCTGAAATCAGCAGAAATACAGGCTTATAGTTTGAAATTATCATATTAGATACATAGTTACATTAGCTGAGCAAAGTCATGGATGTTAGCTTAAAATGTGTAGTTAATACAGAAAATGTAGAAATGAATGTATATTCTGGATTTAACAACTACATGTATGAATGGTTCTTCAGAAAACAGGTAACAGGCGTACTCATCCAGAACCGCAGACTGTCCATGCTTCAAAAATAGAGGAAGACAACTGAGTGTGATACTGAGGACAGGGAAAGATGGGGGGGGAATGGAGGAGGAACATCTGTCACACAGAAGGTTAGGGAGTGCATCTTAATTTTTTTTTCTTTTTTTTTTTTTTTTTTTTAAAAACGTGCTGCTGATTAATTCATAAACCCCTTTGGAGTAAGTCTAGGGAATGGACATAGAGGAGATTGGGAGGAGTGGAATTTGAGAAGCATGAAAGTAAGGAGGTGTTCGTTTGTCCTCAGTTGAGCAGAGGAGGAAGACAGTATCTGATTAATAAGAGGTGTTCAATTATTAAAAGCTTTAGGAGAAACAAGTATTTATTTCTCATGGAAGGTGGTGAGAAGTCAAGTGATAAGACTTTAAATGGCAGTAAATTGCTAAACATGTTTAAAAGCAATGGGGGAAAAAGAAGGGGTTACTCCCTCACTCACCTCCAAAAACTGTTCTTAACTAAGTTGGAGGAAGTTCTGGAAAGGCATAAAAATAGAGCATTGGAGAAAGCTTTTTGTTAGGGTTTTTTTTCTTTCTTTTAAATGAAAGATTCTGCCAACGTTGTTAACTTGGCTTAAATTTGCTCCATCCCCTACAGGGGAAAATACTTATTTTAAAGTTTCTTCTAAACTTAAATTGTCTTCCTAGCCAATTTAAAGACATGTTTGTCTATGTAGCGCCTTCCAACTCCAGGAAAGCTGACAACTGTAAGGCTTAGCGGAGGAGGAAGAGGAGACCTTGTAGATTGCACAGGGGAGCAGCATTTCCAGCAGCAGGGAAATTGCTGTTCTGAAAATGTAACTTGAATTAATCCCTTCAACCTTTGTTTCCTTTTGCTGTTGTTAATGATTTCCTTTGCACAGCTAGTGGTAAGTTCTGCTTTGCCTGCCTCACTTCACTGACTCTTCCACTGCTCTCTGAAACTAAAAATTACAGTATGTGTTAATTTAAAGACAGAAGTAGAGCAGCGGCAGGTAGAGCTATTCCCAAGCTTCAGGTTGATATGTGATGAGAGTTGTCATCTCTAACTTTGGCAATTTAAATTGTTTCTCTTCAGGGTGGTCATTGCAGCTCTTACCATGGGTTGTCCTCCACACTGGTGAGCTTGGGTGCCTGTTATCTCACAGGTTGTGCGGATCATGACTCTGCCCTGTATATAGCTGATCAGCCGTGTGTATGGCACCCCAGAGCCTACTTACACACAATTGTCTCTATCACTGGAAAGATTCAAGGGTTTGAAAGAAGCTTAGTTAAGCAAAAGTCGCAATTATGAACAAAATTACAAAAAGAAAACGAAGTGTATCTATTGAGGTAGTATCTATTGGTAAGGATCTGGCTTAGTTAGGCTGCTGTTGGTAGAGTTGCCTGTTATAGTTACTTCTGTTCTGGATGCGTTGCCTTGTTTGTGTGCGGCATGTGAGGCTGTGCTCTCATCGGTGATCAGCGTTTAGGTGTTAACTGCTAAAAAGTAACTGTTTCTTCTTCTCCCACCTTACTCCATAAGACTGCTTAGCTTCCTGATTAGATCGCACTGTTGGCTTTAGGCTTAAATTACTTTAGTTATTCTGTCATTTGTGGTTTAAAGCATATACTGTGACAAATATTACTTCAAAGGAGTTTGTACAAAACTTGGCCCTTGCAAAGCTCAGAGAGTAAAGACTCCCGAGAACTCTATAAACACCCTGACCATGGGATTGCACCAAACCTCTCCTGGATGCTTTACCCAGTGCGTGTCCTCTTCCTTCCTGTTAAATTGTAGAGTGCCAATAGTTGACAGACAAAGGATTTGTTTTGTCTTAAATACACTTGTTTGTCTTGTCTCTGTAATATTTGGTGCATGCCTGACTTTACAACTTGCATGCAAATGCCTATTTTTGTATTGTTTTTGTGGGTTGGCAACAAAGTCATTCTGGCTTCCTACTGCAAGCAAAAGCCTAGAGTATGGAAATAAGTTGTTTATATGGATTCCTGGCATGGAATGCAAGTTAATTCTTCTAGCTTGAAATTAAATTACGTTGAATAAAATGAACTTTGAATTTAAGTGGCACTGAACCCAACTAAACAACTTTCTAGGACTTACATTAATAAAAGCTAACTATAGCATAACTAACTACTGCTAGGTATGCATTTCAGGTTCTTAAAACTTGTGGTTTAAGAAGGGAATGCTCAGCTAATACTTCTGTAGTAAACTTCATGTCTGAAATGCACTGTGTAGCATACCCTGCTAGGATAGTACAGCCACAGACAACTTCAAGGGAATTCGTGTGGGCAGGGAGATGGCAGATGAAACATTCCAGGTGAGATACAAATTTCCGTTCCCTGGTCTGGGAACTTAATCTGCCTTCCAATAGGGAGCTAGGGACCTGCAAAAAAGAAGTTATCAGTGATTTTGTTTCATCTGACCTACTAGAGGAGTCATGACCTAGTAGCCTTTTAAAAGAAATCTTTAGAGCAGTACTTGGTTGGATATGCTCTTTCTGGGCTCCCAGGAGGTGCTTGCCAGCAACGAACTGCTGAAATCAAAAGCAAAACCCCAAAAGGCCCATATACGTGTGTGAAGTAAGGAAGCTGAGGACCAGAGTGGTTTTGTTCTGAACTTCAGCCTGGCCAAAGATCTTTCCAAATGCAATAAAGAGAGGGAACACCTTAAATACTGTCTTCGAGAATTATGATTACTTGTGAAATTCCTAGAATAACATACAAATGTACTTTCATGATGCAATAGTAGACAGTGTCCTTCCAGTAAAACAAATGCTACTTCATTAAATGTTTCTTATGCAAAGACTGACATGAGAACTTATAATCATGCCAGTCTCTGCTGAAACAAAGCAAATAATCTTGGTGTACAGAGGTTAGTTTCTTAAGGAAGCCCTGAAAAAAACTTTTTCCATGAACAAGTTGGTATGAATTGGCATTCTTTCTTGCACAGGAAACCACAAATTCTTATTGTGGAAAACTTCTAACTCTTGTAAAACAGTCATTAGTTTTGTGTATTAAAGTTGTTCAGAATGTTCTATTTTCTGGTGTGGCCTCTAGAGAGCTGCTGTAAGAAACGCTACCCTTCTGATAAACAAGATTGCTTGCTCAAATGTTTCCAGTCACTTGTATTCACTGTGCGTGCTACTGTGGCTTGAATACTTGTCAAATACCTACAAGCCTGAGACCATCTTTATTCCCCAATTATTTTTACCCCCTCAAGTCTCTAAGTACGACAGTTGTAGCAACTGAACATGATCCCTGTATTAAATACAGCAATGTGTTTGAATTGCTTTGTTAGAGTTTCTGAAACTGGTGTACTTGAAATTACCTGTGGTGGTTGGGCAGCTCCTGGGTCAGCACCACTCAGTGTGCACACACACACATACATACATACATACATATGTGTGCTTGTGCGCACTCCTTGGCAGCACTTGGCCAACACTTGTGTGCAATGTCAACGTGACCCGCATACCGCTACTGTGTGACACATGTACTACAGGCCAGGAGCTTCAGGTTCAGGTGACTTGAAAAATTACTTTTTGTATCACTTCACTGATACAACATCTGTGCATCTGAGCATCTCTCTTTTTCATTATGCTGGTCTCTTTCTTTATGACCTGGTCTTCTCAATCTCTTTTTTTTTTTTTTTTTTAATCCCTATTCCGGATTTCAGATGATCAGTTTTTCAGACTTCACCTAAGGTAAATCTCTCTTAACTGAGAACTGCATCCCTAATTTGTTCCTTTCAAATACACTATCAAGAGTATAATTCAAATTACACAGCACATTCTTCTTGGTTTTCTTTTTAATGAAAGAAGAAAGAACAACAGGTGGGGATGTAGCAAATCACCTAAGCTAGCAGCGATAAAAGTGATTCCCCCACGCCCCCATCTTTTCAGAGCAGCCTACTTGTTTGAAACAGATTTATCACATCATCTTCATTAATGTTTTATACTTTCTACTATTTTGGAGTGTTAGCTGGGCTCTCAAGTACTGGAACGTTACTGCTGCTATTTAAGGCAGGACATCTGTCATGATGTGTCTAGAGTCTGATTTCCCCAAGCCTGAACAATTCTTGCCTTTATACTCTACCTATGTAGCTGTTGCTCCTTCTACAACCTAAAAATACTGCAAGTAAATAAAGCTACACAGAGGTTAAATGACTCTTTGAAAGCCTGTGATTTCTGAGAGCAGGAACACAAGCTATGTCTTGTGTTGTGTGGACAATGCTTTGGCAGAGTTTTAAGAATTTACTAAACTAGGCCAAATTAACTTTCCTTTCTGGTCAGGCATAACTTTCTGTACTGGAAGGGTGTGCGCAAAATAAATTGATGCTTCTCACAAACGGTGTTAACTGTCTCATGCTGCACACACCAAGGCTTCTGGGATCCAGCCCTAGCAGCATCCTGTTGGTGTGCTACCCTCGGCTTGCTCACTTGCTTCTGGAAATCATGGCTTGCATAGCGACTTCCTTGAGCTTTGGGACTTTTCCCTTGCGGCAGCCTCAGTGTTGGTTGCCCTCTCAGTCGTGGTTTATGTTCCAACAGCTATTGAGTTTGCACACTTTTATTGTAAATGCTGTTTACAATATTATTACAGTGTTATTGAACATTCCCAGCACAGGATAGTGAGGTTCCTTGTGGAGCCTCAGAACTCATTTCTAGAAGGGGCAGACTTTGCAGAGTAATCTAGAGAAATTATTTCCCTTCTCCCACTGAAACCCTACTCTGAAAACTTTGTTTTAGAGGCAATTTTAATGAGCTTTGAAACCCGTATTTCAGTTTTCAGGCCAACTCTTTATGTGTGTGTGGCTTTGCAATAATACCATTTTGGGGATGAATTTTTAGGAGTCTAACAGCTCCCTACTCCTCCCATTTCCCTCTTTCCTTCCTGCTCCCAGCTGTATGCCTGTGCTGATTATTCTGGGGTGGCTCTAGTCCACTCCTTCAACTTTGTAAGCTGTTTTATCTCAGGTTTTGGTTGCTGGGTCAGCACATCAGTGTTCTGCTATGTTAGTGAACCAAGGAGGCTCTCAGACCTCCAGTGCATGTGGGAGCTGGTGCAGTGGGGATCAGCCCAGCTGGGAGTGGGGACAGAGGAGGAAGTGAGGGCTGGTGGCATGAGGCCCCTCGGTCAGTGCCTGACTTTAGAGCCTTGGTCTTCATGCTGCGGGGGCAAGGTGGGTCAGAGTCAGACTGGACAAAAAATAAGTGCTCTTCGCAGTTCACTTCATCTAAGTGGATCCAGGTATGAACATGGGTTTTCCCATCGCACCTTTCAGCTGTGATTTGACAAATTAAAAGCTTTCAAATGGAACACTGAAGTAGTGTTTATTTGAAGCTTAAAATGCTGGAATTGGAATTTTTTTCCTTTGTGTTTGTGGCTCCTTTTCCACACTTTTTAAAAAGTTGTTTGTTTAAAGGAAACTTTACACTTTTCAGGGAAGATCACAGCTGGGAAAGGCCAGAAACTATTGCTGTTGTATAGTGTTTTTTGGCTCTGCTGGATTGTTACTGCGTGTGACTGTTATTAATCTAAAATTGCAGATCCTTTACTTGTTCGTCAGATTTTAAAGATGCTATGAGAGCATCTAGCATCTTTTAAAGACAGCTACTGTATTTTGGAGTTAAAAGAGTCATGGTGACAGCATGTCTCTTCTACTGGTGGAGTAAATTGAAGAGAATGGGGAAGAAATGCTAGGGAGGAAGGATATTTGAAATAACTATATTTGGGTCAATACAAACAAGACAGGAAGTTTTGGGAAGCTTTGTTAAACTCGGGCTGAGTACTTAAAAGTTTACTAGAGAGTAATACGTGCTATTGAACCTGATGGCTTTGGCTTGTGATCATCAGTGAAGGCCTGCTTTTTCACCTAGTTCTACAATTGGGGATTTACTTTGGCACAAAGGAGACAAGTGTCTTGTTTGAGTTAGCAGAATACAAGTGTCTGGTTGGAAACATGCCCAGCAATGATCTGATTCCTAGCCTTTTCTGTAAGTGCTCAATAGTGCCACCAATGCATATTTGGCAACAAAAGAGTTATGACAACCTGCATAAACTCCAAGATTTTTGAATGTCTCAAAAACACTTGAGTATAGGGTAAAAGCCGGTCATTTACAAACATTGGCTTGAAACAAAGTAATTGGATTTAACAGGACAACTTGGTGGATTGTCAGTTCCAGGTGTGCTGGCTTCCTAGGAACTGCCAGCTGAGTTTAACAAAATCATTGCTTCTGCCTGCTGACTTTGTGGCATCACAGGTGCAGCTTGGTGAGTTGACTGCCAGTGACTGGCCCTGCACACCTACCTCACAGTACAGGAGTATTGTCTCCTAAGACATCATCTTCCAGACCAAGATCTCTAGATTATTGCTAAGCTTTGTTTACGAAGGACACCTGAGCTGGCTCTATTGACTGCTGCAGGTGTTGAATTGCCTCAGTGTTTTAGAGAAGGCTGTGCTGTACTATCAGTACATTCTCCAGGATAATTCATATACACACTTTTGACCAAAATAAAAAAGGCTCTGTCTTCTTTCACATCTTAACAAAACTTTTGCTCGTTACAGAATAAATTGAAGTATTTGAGTTAAAACAAAAAAACCCCAACAAACAAAACTATTTGATTTCTCACTTCATTCTGGCAGTAGATGCACATCCACTGTGCAAAGGGGAGACTCATGGTTGTGTTAAGCTCCAGATGTGGGAGGGTGTTCTGCATTACAGGTGGATGAAATCAATTTCAGAGCCATCTGGCAATGAGCAGAGTGCAACTGCTTGACTGCCTTGAACTTTACTTGTATAAAAAACCTCAGTCACAGGTTTCATTTTGAGGAGTGTCCTGAAAAGATTCTCATTAATTTTTTTACATTATTGTTTGGTGATCTTATTGTCCAAAATATTACATAATTCAGATCTGAGATTTAGACTCAAAGTTAAGGTAATATCTCCATAGCAAAGTCCATGTTGTTCAGAGATGTTCCAGTGTTAATTGTTAACAGAGGTGCCCTCACTGCTCAGCTGAGCTGCAAGGTTTGTTAGCCGAGCGCTCCTTACAGCGCTTTAGTTGTTCAGTTGCTATTTTTGATGTCTCATAGCACCCACATATTTAACTTAATAGATGTGACATGGAGGACCCTTATCCTGAAATGTGCAGTTAGAACTTAGTTGGGACTGTTTGGATTATGCTCACAAACACTACTCTATATTTTCTCCAGATTTAATTGCACCATCTATTCGATTCATTCTATTTAAATAGTGTGCTCAAATTAAAGGAAGGGGAAGAAACCAAGCTTACTTTGATCTTTGAGCACAAGATCTGGCATTATTTGGTTGTTCATGGCAACCTGAATATTGTGTTTCGTATTTTTTTAATCCTCTTAATAGCTTCTGTATTGAGTGCTGTTGTTTGGAACAAGCGTGTATTTCTGTGTGCACCTGATTCACAAGAATCACTCTTTTGTTCCAGTTGTCTTGGGCACTTGAGAGTCTTGCTTCATCTTGTCTACTGCTTTTGCCTCATTTCTGTTTCTTTCTTGCATGGCACTGTCCGTTTCCAAAACCTTGGGGAGGGGTTTTCAACTGCAGCTCTCGCTCTCACGTGTAAGTCAGTCTTCAGTTTTGTTCCATAATTGCTCAGTGAAGAAAGCTATCTTAGTTGTTGATGAGGAAGCTGAGATGCTTTGAGGCATTGCAGATTAGAAGATGATTATAGTTCTGTAAAAGTTCCTCTGTTCTCCAGTGTAACATAATGTTGTTACTAACAGATTGAGCATTTCTGAAAATTCACATAGGTGAACAGAAGTGCAATAGGCTACATGAATCCAATATGTCCCTAATTATGTTGTTTTGTTAGGAAGATGTCTTTTTTTTAAACTTTAGGAATTCTTATATTTGTTGAATTTATTGTTAATGAAATTAATCTCATTAATGAGGGTGGTGTTTTCAGTCATGCTGTCACAAGATGCTTAAGCCCAGGAGATAAATCTAAACACAGGGAATGTGTCTTGAATACATTGTCAAGTAATGATCTGAATAGGCCAGTGCACGACCTACTGGTTAATGACCATGCAGCATTAGTCATGTCCTTCTGCCTTGTCTGAGAGAACTAAATGTATAATATTCCTTTCATTTCTGAATCTGGCCTTTCTGGAGACTGTAATTAGTTGTGACTGTTATCTTTGGTAGGTTATTCAGCTATTTTTGATTTTATGGTCTGTTTCTGTCATTAGTCTGTTCTTGGGCGTTTGGGGGGTTTCTTTGGGTTTTTTTGGCTGTGTGTTCCTCCCTAATGTGCTACGAAGACTTCATTGCTAGACACTCAGGCCATGTCCACATAGTCCCAACAGCCAAGATATCTTGTGTTCTGTTGGAGTTGGATGATTTGCTTGTGCATTTTAGGATGATGCATAATAACCTGACCAGGAGACATGACTGTGGAAAAAAGAAGAGGAGAATAGATTTTGAATTA
>NW_009196083.1:99717-132572 GCF_000690835.1 Fulmarus glacialis | reverse complement strand
AGCTACTGGAAAGCAGGTATACGTTTAAGGAACTGCTTTTCTACTATGGGTCTCTCAAGAGCTGCACAGCTTTAATTCTCATTTAAAACTTTTGGGATTACTCTGCTGTTCCTGGCTTTATGCAGATACACAAAGCAATTTTGCCATCGCTGTGCTGACCCACTGAACGATGCCATTTTGGTGCAGAGTTGTAGTAATTGCTAGTCTGGCTTGGGCAGGAAATGGCCAATGTATCCCTACTATCTCTGCCAAACACAAATTTGATTCCTCCTTTGTAGAGATGTAAAAGGAGCATGTGCTAACGCTCCTGTGCAAAGCAGATCTTACAGTATAGCTGAATGTAACTGAAGGTCAGAGCTACCTGCCAGATTTTATAATGTGTAATACATGATAGATCACATGGAGACCAATTTAATAAAAACTTGGTCTATTGTACTACTGAAGACTTTGAAATCAACCCTAATTGCCCAATTCAAGTGAGAAGGCTTTTATTCAGCAAAGACTTTAAACGCAGTTTGTCCTTCCCTCCCTCTCCCACTTTTTATTCGTGTAGGACATTCCTGGACTTACCACTTCCACCTTGGCTGGCCAAGCACTTGGAGTTGCTGACCACTCTAGCACTTCTACCTTTGCCTGACCTCCACCAAATCTTCTCCTTTAGCCATATTTGCAGTATCTTTCTTTTCTGGCCAAAAGAAAGCATGTGCGTCTTATTTGTATTCCATTTTTTGGTTTGTGCACCACTCAATAATTTTGCTGGAGTGGGGCAGCGGTGTGAGTTTGGAAGGAGGGCATGAGTAATGTGAATGATATTGTTTCAACAAATTTTGTCTCTACAGGTAAAGGCCCAATGAGGGTCAAAAAAAAAAAGGTCTTGCAGACTACTTTGAAAAACTTGATGTTCAAAACTGGACAATTATTACATGTAGAACTGTCTTTTTAAAGATTTCTCTCTCTCTTTTTCTTTTTTTCTTTTTCTTTTTTTTTTCTTTTTTTTTTTTTTAATTCTTGAAGTGTAGAAATGGACACCTGTCTCTTACCCATTTTGTCAGTGCTGACAAGTTTGAAACTGCAAATGTTGCTTGTGATGAGCTGGAATTCTAGCGGTAACACTGCTGTTGGCTCCCTTGCTATCTGCCGCTTTCTGTGCTTGATGCAGCAAGTCTGTTCCTCTGCGGTCCTGTGGTAAACAGTTGTGATAACTGCCACTTCTCAGCATAGAAGTTGTTCAGCATCTCTAAAGGGGTGAATATGTTATTCTACTAACAGCTTTGGACTAACTAAATGAAATGGAAACTGAGCAGTTCCTCGCTTAAAATGTGCTCAAGATCTTGTTTGTAAACCCTCTTAGAGATGAATGATGCATCTGATTTTCAGCATTTCTCCTGTATTTAAGTGCTGAGGGAGACAGTAAAGTATCAAAATTGATGAAAGCAGGTGAAAGTTGATTTGTTTTGGAGAAAGGGAATGCACTCTGGCTTGAAGGAATGACCTTAATATCAAGCACTAACACTGAAACTTCATGTACTTTGAATGCCATAGACTTAAGTTACAATAAGGAGGTAATGCGGCAGCACAATGAGTTGGAGAAATGAGAGAAACTAGGCAAATCAAATAAAACTTACCTTGTGGTAATGAAGTCTTGGATGCATGGGTTTTTTTGAAGAGGTGGTTAAGAACTGTAATCTGCAGCATAATCGGATGTGTCTTCTGAAGGAAAAAACTGCTATTATTATGAAATCAGAACATGCAAATGTCTCTGAGCCTGAAGGAATGTTTCAAAAAATTAATTTTGAGAACTTGGAAGACAATCTAATGAGCATATGTGGAAATCTGGTCCATAGTACCTATTAGGTTGGCAGAAGTCATTGGTTTACATGCTGATAAAATATCTCTTTCATAAGTGTTGCTACTCGACAAGTCTAAGAATATTGTAATTTGGTTTTGCAGCCCTTTCAGAAGATGTCCTAAATAATGGATGTCCCTGCCAAAGGAGCCAAGAGAGACACTGTAACGGAACCACCTCTTATGTCACATTTTAGTTGTATAGGAGCTTATTAAATAATGAAACCTTTAAATCTAAGATCATATTTTATTTTGGCTAAGATTGGCATTTATTTAATTACAGGTGTGCTCTATTTCTAGGGGTTTTATGAGAAAACTTCAAAAGTTGAAAATGTTCTTGCTCAGATACACAGTTGAGCATGGCAATTTACTGCAAGTCTCACTAGACATCAGTGTTTGTCTGTGTTAGGATACGAGTTCAAGATGGACTACTGTGACTTTAATCAATGGCAACTGGTTTACAAATATAAAAGGAATCTTCTGTTTGCCAGGTGTATCTTAGTCAAAGTTGCTGAAGTTATTTGAATGTACGGTCAGTGAAACCTGTACACAGGGTCCTGTGTAGAATTTAGACTATTTGTCACTGGGATACCCACGCTCATACTGTTAGAGCATGTGGCAATCACTGCACTTTACTTTTTAAAATTGGATTTGTGGGATGAACTAGTTTACGCAGCCAGTACTTGGCTTTTGTTTTGGTATATCTAATTGATACGTAAAAGATGAGGAAGGAATTCAAGCTGAAGATTAAGGAGTGAGTGTGCCTAAGAGCTCAAGCGATGTGATTTGCCCTCTGAAGTCATGACTGAAGTTCTAACTATAGCACATGTTTCTGGCCACTGTTTTTGTCCCGGGGCACTCTGTCAGAAGAGATTCCCACCCCTGTTACTTGCACGCTTGCACGTGTCAGAGGTAACTCTCTCAGTAAGAGCGCACATTGCAAATATGCACAGTCCTGATTTATAACTGAGGTCTGGCTGAGCAGAGCTGTGCAAGTGCAGGTTAGAAGTCACTCAGATAACATAAATCCAGAACACTTGGGTTTGCCAGTTGGCTGATACATGAAGTGAGTGTTTTACAGCACATACTCTCTAAACTGTGAGGAAGAGATTGAAAACAATAGCTGATTCCTAGACTTGCTGTAAGCCCAGTTTTAATCTGTTTGTTTGTATTGTGCTGTTGATGGGGGGTTTTTCCTGCTTTTTTTAGCCTGTAGGTAGGGAAATTCCCTTGAACTTAGATGAAATTCAAAGATGATGCAAATAGTTATTTTTTGCATTCATTGAGGTTCTTACCCTTCCACATTCAGCATAGCAGGTTACCTAGCTGAGAGGGAATTGCCTTTCTGTGATGTGCCTAGCTTTTCAGAAGCTTGTTACCAGCCTAAAAAAACCCACCTCACTCTCAGTCATTTAAAGTGAAACATGGCAGTCTAAATGTCAATTTAAAACAGAAATAAAATTTACCCTTTACGTTGTGGCCCTTTGTGTGTGTTCAGAAAATGCACTTACCTGCTGCTGGCTAACTGGCAAACTGAACATCTGCCCTAAGCATGTAGGTTATGAATTTGCATGAAGTTGGGGAAAAGCAAGAGGGCATACCTCTGTGCAGGGCAGGACTGAGCTGGTGTCTCTGCGCTGCAGTTTCTCAGGCGTCTGAAACAGGGAGGTCTGGTCTTGTTCACGTCTTGCCCAGCAGTGAGGCGGGAGGAGAGGAGAGCTGACTGAGCTTGCCAGCAATGATAAGGCCTCCAGGTGGTGATCACAGTAAACATGCTGTGAGAATCACAGCCTGGCTTTCCCAGGAGTTACAGGAGGCAAGGATGTACTTCTGTCACTTGTTCTGTTGGAAGCTTCTTGCCGCTAGCAGCTAAATGACATGCAAAGCAATGAAACTATGGCTCTTCCACTGTTACTGGTGTTCTGGCTTATGGTGGTTGCTTCTGTTTTCAAAACTGAATTTGTCAGCATAGGCAGACTACTTCACTCTGGAAATGTAAAATCTTATCACAAGTGCTTCTTGTGTTGTAATAAGCATAAATAACTTTCCTCTACAACAAGAGCTGCATATCATGCTTGCTTTTTTCCCCCACTGCTTATTCAATAGCCCGCCAAACAGCATAGATCTCTTCTGAACAGATTTATGCAAAACTGGCAAATCGAGTGCTAATGACGTTGCTTCCATTAAATTCAGACTATTGTCTTCTACATACAGTATTGACGGCTGCATTACTAACAAGGTTGCTATTGGCTACAATGAAGTATACCACAAAATTGCTCTGATTTTAGACTTAAGCTATAATTTGAGACGGCTACCTTAAAACAAAAGTACCTAAGTCCATAAATACACTGTAAGCAACATAAACTTTTTAATAGCAGAGACAGTTAGAAAGGAACTATGCAAATCCCACAGAACTAGATAATCTGTACCATAATTATGTAGTCCACTAAGTGAGTAAAATTTCCAAAGCTTAGCTCATGAATAAGACTGGATTGTTTGTGATGTGATTTCATAAAACAAACAAGGAGACTGAAGGCTCCAAAGGCTACTTAAGGTTTTACGGATGGGTTAATGGCTACTACTTAATTGTTTAAAGTATGTATGAGGAGATACAGGGCAGTTGTAGAAAGAATGTCTAAGAAAGAAACTTATCGTTAGATATGTACTGAATTTTTTTTACCAACATAGCTGTGTTTCCAACAGGTCACTTTTATAACCTTCTGTTGAAAAGAGCTTTTAAATGTTGAATGAGGATTTTGCTACTTATTCTGCTGGATAATATATGTTGCTAAATATTTTGTATGCTGTATTCTAATTATGCTAATAAAGTGAACATTTGCTGTGGCATTTCTGGTTCTGCTTTGGTACTATTAACACATGTTCTGATCCCACACATCCTGTCTAATTTGGCCACCTAAGACAGCTGTGCCAATAGAAGAACTGGGAAGAAAATAACACTTGCAGCAGTCTAGAAAAAAATGCTCCCATGGGTGTTTGAGGAGAGATAACTGAGAAGAGGTGCTCAGCCATGGAGTTGGTGGATTTCCTATCGGATTGTCTTTCCTGGCCCTTGAGGTAGCCAGCCCCAAACAGCAACAGAGGTACAGCCACCACATAGGAAGCTATAGCTTCCCTTTGGAGTGCTTTAAGAATGGATTGGGCCTCCTCCCTTTCTTGAGAGAGGAGAAATGAGATTCAGCTTTTGGGGACATCTTATCTAGGGAACCTTCTGAAGACCCTGTCTTGCCTTTTCCCTTTTTATGGCTAAGCGTTGTCTAATCAAGATAAAGCAGCATGCATATTTCCAATACAGGAATTTGCACTCGTTCAGATAAATTTGCTGTGTGATGCCCCACACCTAAATACAGAAGGAATTACAGAATCAGCAGTAAATGGTGATCTTGTTGAGCATGCAGACTTGTAGAAGGGAAGGCCCCTTCTGTGCCTTCTATTCCCTCTTACCTCCCTTGTACTGGAGCTTCCTGCAAAACAGAGGCTTGTCCTGGAGTCTCCTGCCTCAGCATGGATCCCTCTAAGATTTATTTTACTTCAGTAAGTCTCTGACTCAAAGTCCCTAGAGAACTTGGAAATTTGGGTGATGGGAGCCACAGACTTGTCCAAAATGGGTATTCTGGAAAAAATTCCCTTCCCTAGGCATGTAATCTAAAAAATTGCTCCAGTGAGTTAACATGAATCTCAGTACCTTTTTAACCTTTAGTTATTCATCCTCACCAGACCCCTGTGAAATTGGAGAGTTCTCTTTATTTTGACTGATGGACTGGGAGCTGGATTATGGGGGCTAGCTACCATGTTCTCACCCACATGTACCAGCTTCCCCCTTTGCACCCCTCTGTTTTTCTGACCCTGTACTGAGTCATCTGTGTTTAATGTGTAAGGAAGCAATTAAATTATTTTTATGGTTGCTGTCTGAAATGCGTCAGTGCAGGGTCAAACATGTTGTGGAGCTGGGAAGGGATAGACTCACGCAGCCAGGGAGAAGAGTGGGAATCTGGCAGCCAGCAGCTCACTGAGATTGCCACGGAGCCACAGACCAACCCCAGTGACTTGCCCAAGGTCACACAAGCTTCTCTCAGCAAGAAATTGAAACCATCTCTTTCCTGTTATAGGCTACTGACTGCAGATCTGTCACATGCAATAACTGGAAGGAAGTGGCTTTAGATTTATTCTACTTGAATTTATTGTTTGCTTGCAAATACTGATGTATGAATTAATAGATGCTTTCTATGTGTATACCAAAATCCAAATGTACTGAGGTGGTTGTAACTGTAGATCTTCACGTGTAAGCTGGGTGCATTTCATGAGGAATACATAGTTAACTTCAGGCAACTTTCCCTTAGAAATGCGGTTGTTGGATAGACAGTGATCTGTTGACTACAGCGTGTTCATGTTTAAGGGCTACTGCCTCTTAATAAAGATAGCTCAGGAATTAGTGCCTGAAACAAATCCTTATGTGGTATTATATTGCCAACTCAGTAAAAAAATCAGTCAGTATGCAATTGCTTGGTAACTCACACAATCTGCAGCGTGACACTTTATTGATGGCCTAGTGCAAAATTTAGAATGGAGTATTTCACTAACCCTGGACACACAAATTTCTTAAGACATACAGCATTTTGAGCTATGTTCCTTAGCATTAAGGCAGTGCTGAATGTAAGGGTCTGAAGGCAGAGCTTAGGTCATGTATTCTGGCATCAATTTCTGTGCCTTATTTTTGTTTGGATTCATTTGGGAAGGAATAAACTAGGAAACTCCTTTGACTGAAAAGTTTAGAGCTTTGTGCTAGTTATGAAGCTGTCTGCTTCACTCCTGTGTTTTTACAGTTTCTTTAGAAAAAGGGCTATCAAAAAAAATTTCTGGACATAATTATATGTAACATATGTGCATTTTCTTTACACAATACACTACAGTTAATTCAATTTGAAGGGCTTTCTCCTAGCTCTGGCAAATTTTGTCAAGCTACCATTTGACTTAATTTCTGTGTATTTTTTTTTTACTTTTATTTCTTGAAACCAAAGAAAGCTTGTTGCAGTTTAAAAAAAAAAAAAGGACAATATTGGATAAATCTGTCTCCAGCAATCTAATGTATTGTCTGATGTTCTTCTAGGAACAAATGCATCATGTAGATTTTTATGTAGGAGGATTTTTAGACTTTTAATGGTTGGGTGTTAGCCACAAGGTTCATGTGACATGACAAATGTGGAACATCTGTGTACTGATGCACATCACTGTTCTAAAAGTCATTCCCACCACCACATGCATTGAATTAAATACAAGAATTTAGGGAAAAAATACTTGGAAGAACACATTCTGTCAAATAAAATGGCAAGGATCTGTTTTGCAAGCCGTCAGAGCTCACTCGCACACTTCATGCACTTCTTATTCAGAGGTCTGTCTGATGTGGTCTATGCATTAACTGTTGCCCCCTTTAGACTGGGAGAGTGGTATCATGCTCTCCTAGTCAGTGGCAAACTATTTTTTGGATAGAAATTACAGTTTAGCATAAGGGATTTCTCGATATAGTTCCTTGTCTGAGTGATGTATGGGCTGTATGTGAGATAAGTAGCTGGCCAAGTTGGCATACTTGAATTGGAAATGAAGTGTAGCTGGGTGGCTTTGACCAGGATCTCTCGTATTAAAACATGAATCTTATTCATGACTCTGCCTGAAATGACCTTACTTAGCGACTGATATCCTTGTAAATCCTGAGTGCTACTGTTTGACTCCATGGTATAACTGGAGTAAGAGGTTTTGGCTATAAAATGGCTGTGATATAGAAAAGAAAAGCAATTCTTATAGGTAAGATTTGACCTTTAGTGTTCTGGACCAGTAGCTAGGAATCCTGTTTCTTTTAGACTGCTTACCAAATTGCATGAAGGGTGCTGGACTTCATTACGACTTGTATACTTGGTGCTGTCACCTCGGTCTGACGAGAGGCTGCCAGGTTTAGATTGCAGGATACAGTACATCCAAAAAGGAGACTTCAGGATGCAGGTCACAGCTTGTGTTGAGGTGGAATTCATTGTTGGGGTGGCAAGAAGCTCACTGCTGTCCAGAAGGCAAGTGTGGTAGATACTAATAGTTGTCTTCCTAATGACTTGCATGTATTTCAGAAGTGGTCTGAAACTTTAGATGTTTAGGTTTGAACACATCATTAAGTAGTTTTTTCTTTTAAATAATGCAAAGCTATTCTTTCAGATCTTATTACAGATAAGGATTTATTGAATTCTGGTACTCAAGCTAGAAACGAGTCTTAAAAACTCAGTCCTTATTTTCTGGGTTATCTTCACAGACTCGAATCTGGGAGTGCAAACGTAAAGGACCTCCTTTAGTTTATCTGAACTTAGTTTGAAGCAGCTCGCTCTGAAATGATTTCTGAATACTTCCTTCATACATTGAAATTATGATGGCTGTGCTTAACTCTTTTTGAACTTCAGGTTTCTGAAGCTTTTAATATCTTGTTCAAAAGAGATTTCAGTTTATAAGAGCTTCTACTCTAAAGTGCATGTAAAAGCTCTTGTTCCAACATAGCCACATACGCCTGCATTTCAGAGGCAGTGTGTACAGACACTGGAAAGCTTGGACACTTTGAAAATGTCATTTCACTTGGCAACAGCTTCTGAATGATGCCCTGCTTTTAAAGGAGGCGTAAGAAATGGTCTGAAGGAAAGGGAATATCTCTGGGATTTCTTGTCCAGAGTCAGGTGCTTAGGACAGGTGCTTAAGCAGTGGGTGGAAGTAGTATACAAGCCCTAAATAATTTGGGCATCCATTTTAATTGTCCCGTTCAGCAATGCTGTCTTAGAATTTGCTATGCTTTCATTAAATAGTTTTTGTCATAAAACTGTAGTTAGCTCATAACAAAATGCAGATTCTTTAATGATTAAAAGTTGGGGGGGGGACGGACTGTTTTTGTTTGGGTTTTAAGTTGATAGTTTCGAAACTAACTTAAATCTTTTGGTTTTGTTTTGTTGGTTTTTTGTTTTCTTTTCAAAAGCTGTTGGTCTCTCCCACTCCAGTCTGCCTGGGCTCTGTAAGACGCCACCCCCCCCAGCTGACTCTGTGAGCCCTGTGTCTTTAGTGAGTGAGGATCCATGAGGATTTTTATATCACATTTCCAGCAGGCTTCTCGTCTTGAATGCTGGCTGCAGTAAGTACATCTGAGTCAGCAGCTCTGTCCACATGCCCTCCGAAAGTCTGATACAGAACCTGGGCTGGTAGAATTGTGATCTGTCCGGTACAGGACTTGCCCAAGCTCAGCATTTCTATTTGAAATGTTTTTTAACTGAGCTTTGTAAAACTGTAGTTAGGAAACAATTCTGTACATCCAGAATGTTTAAATGTTGAATCAAGCTGGTGTTCCAAGTAGTTAAATGCAGCTTTGATGTAAATTACTTTATGTAAATACAGCAGTAGCTTCACATCCTTAGAACAATTTAAGTTTTGTAGCTTCTTTTACCTGTACTTCAGTTTTGTTAAACAACTGAGAGTAATCCTGTGAGGCCCTTCTGACTTCAGTCTGGTTTACTGCATGAAAATGTCATTCAGAATGCTGGAAAAATAATTTGATCGTGTTTTCTAAGGCTTTGAAGAGACTTCTGATGTCTTGAGTCTTTATTACACTAGAGGTCAGTGTATGATGGGAGCTTCTGTGAGGTGGTATAGAGTTTCTTGCAGAATCCTATTTTGTCAAATTTGAAACCAGATTCTAAGAGAAACTGTAGCCTACTAGTGTGGAAAAAACTTCACATTAACATGTCTTATGACTTTCTTGGCTAAAGGGCTTTTTTGAGCTTCCTGCTTTTAATTCTCCTTGCTTAAGGAATATTTAGCAAGTATCAATTACAGCACTTTAATGTGGTAAGCATGAATATGCTCACTCAATTGTTCCAATGTGCACCTCAAACATTAATCTTGCTTTGCAACAACATGACTTTTTGGTTCAGATATATTTCTATATGCCATGTTATTTATAGGAGTCATCCTTATCTTGTGTACTGTACTTACCAAGGGCGTGGTGGGAGAATTGCACGTGCACGTATCACTCTCAGTGTAGCTCTCCACTTCCTGGGCGCTGAGCTGATAACTTTCAGGTGAATGGCTTCACTTTAGGTGTTGAGGGAAGCATAGCCAGGCATGATTCTATCATGATTCTTGCAGAGATTGTCTCCCCAGCAGGTCTTCTTCAGTTCTCCAGAGAAGTAATTTCTTTAAACATCTGGAATGTGCAAAAGCAGATTGTTTCTGAAAACATCATCGGGCAGGGGGACTAGAACAGATGGTCAAACTATGACAGTGTTATGTGAGGTCAAATGGGAGAGAAATGCACTGAAGGAGAGTCCTGCTGAGTGGAGCAGATTACATCACAAATGACAATTTAAGTAAGATGGTGGAATAGGAAAAAAAAACAGCAGGGTGGATTTGAGCTCTTGAATGTGTTTTGTGACAGAACTGGCTACAAACGAAAGTGCCTGTATCCTGTTACTCTTGTGTAGGGTTCTTCTGAAATGCCTGGAAAACAAGAGAAATAAGAACATGGGATGTTAAGAGTTTACAGGCTAGCACAAATATAGAGGGTAAGTGCAAGCATAGAGCTGAATTTTGCTGTTCTTAAGTGATTTTCTCAGTGTACAAGAGAGAACCTGGACTGATGAAAGTCTTTGTGGCCTTTCTTTTTGGTGGGGTGGAAGGAGGAGGGGACACTGTAAAAGCATAACCAGCAGTCTGAAAATCTCTTTTGCACTTGGCAGCTGCCCAGTATGTTTTGTTACATGCCTCTGGAGCATTAATAAGGATGACACCTCAGTTGAGATAGTGTGAAGGAGGTGTTAAACTCTCTGTGAGAATTCCTGGTTTCCCAGGAAAGTTGTTGCACTCCTCTACCTCTTTTCCAGGTTTTTCCAGGCTGCATTTTTTTTATTCTCTGTAAGAAATGAAGATGTACCAAAGCTTTGCAGAATCGGGCCTTATCAAAACGTCTTTAAGATTTGTGGTGTCAGGCTTCATTGGGTTGGGTTTAAAGAGCCTGAGAAGAGGATGGCTTTGCAGAACTGATGTGATATAAGTCATTAAGCAATAAATAAAACATCCTAAAATTTCTTTCTTTTTCCTGTTCTTTTGACATTGGAAGGACGCAACCTTAATTTGTTTCAGTGAAACTCTTTAAAGTGTGTTCTGCATGTAAGAGCTCCAGAACTACGAGGCTTATCTTAAAAAAGAGAAGATGATATAGCTGTCCTGTAGCCAGCCTAATGAATAACCTGATGGGTCACTGCAGATTCTTGCAGAGCAGCTATATTTCTGTCTGCTGTGCACATAGTGACAGTCTTTCCTGGTTCAGCTTTCAGGTGTTAAATTAGTCCAAACATTGATGTTATCTGCATCCAGAAGAATCTTTGTCTAGAAAAACTGGAAGTTTGATTATTCTCCTGAATCAAAAATGATGGATCTTTGTGGCTAAGCAGAAGCAATTACCCACTAGCCCCTCTTTCTAGTTCATAATATCAAGTATCCAAATAATATTTTGATGTCTGTTTGTCCTTCATGATGTACTGACTGATTCCAGGAATCATCTATTGTGTAATAAAGCAGAGTCCATCAAAAAAGTAAAAATTAATATTTGGAGTGTCTTTTCCTGCTTTTGTTCTAAACTCTCAAAATGCGGGAGTTATCAGATATATGGTTCAAGTGGCTTGCCAGACAATTCTCAGATGAACTGGAGACAGAGTGCAAAAATTGCAGCCAAGGTCAATCTTTAAAAGGTTGGAATTGAATTGCCAGTTCTCACATTTTTATTTCAATCTCGAATGTTCCCTGGTAGGTGCTCTGTATTTCTTAGGCCTTGTGTTTGTCTCATTGTGTGTTCTTGCCTAAACTTCTTGTAAGACTTCTGACACTAACTAAGGATGTGTAGAATATAGTGACATAGGCAAATATATACAAAAAAAAAAAACAAAACCAAAAACAAAAACAAAAAACCAACCAAACCAAAAATCCAAACCAACTCTGTCAAGACAGTTCAACTCACACCAGATATTCAAGGTTCCTTTAAAAGGATAAGCTTTGACAGGCTTCAAAGCTGCAGGCCTTCAAAACTGCAGTGCTGCGGTCTTTTCTCTCTTGTTCCAACACACAAACAAATGTAGCATTTGTCAAATCAGAAGAAATAATGAAATATGCTAGTCGAATAGTGGCACTGCACACCAGGTTTAATGCATGCTGTTCGTTATAAATGTCACCTCTTCCCACCTCACAGTAGTTTCCAGGAAACCCGTGAAGTATTTGACTGAAACTATAGCTGGATTTCAAAGCCTTGGCTTTTCTGTCTTTTTAAAATGTTAATATGTAAAAAGGAAGAAGTAGAAGTATTCAGGCAACCCTAAGGCTAAGTAGCAAGAATGAATTCAGTAACTGTGACTATGTGATGGTGGAGGAACTAGATTATCTTTCTTTCAACTACCCCTTGCCGACCACCTTTTTTCCTCAGCTTTTCTACCAGGCTGAAGTGAATCCCCACTCACTTACCCTTCCGAAGTTCAGGTGAATGCCCATTTGAGGTGAATGACAGTTGGAAATGGGAAAACAATAGCATGTGGTTTGCCATATTCTGGGAACTTTAGGGTAGTTTCCTGCCTGAAATACAAAGATAAATGTGGGTAGACCATAAAAACTGGCTTAGTTAAAATGTGTGAACAGCTGCATAACATTAGGGAGAAGACTGAATTGCTGCCTTATCTGTTCCCATGGGGTCTAAGGTAGTCTGTATTTGGAGATTTGTCTTCTAAAATCTGCTTTTTTCCCAACTTGGGCAAAATTCCTGTCTTGTCTGTCTTTCTGTCTTTTCAATGAAATTTTTTTTTTTTTGACCTCTTCTCAAGATGCTGTTATTAGCATCTGACATGTTCAGCAGCTGCAGTGGAAGCAGAGCAGTGACCTGACTGCTCTTAACAGTTGTTGCTCTGGTCACTTAGGATATCATGACTTCATTTTGTGCCTCTTACTAGATTAAAAAAGGAAGTTTAATAAAGCAGCAGTGAAAGTGAAAGCACTATATTTGGCACCTAGAAATACATGTAGGTGAGCTGAACCTCACCCCGCAAGAGCAAAAATGTGCTTTTAGCTACCAGCTATATTACAGGCGGGAGACGATAATCTGTTCAATAGCACGGACTGTGTCTTGGAGTTCAGGTCGGCATTGGAGAACTCTTCTCTGCTCTGTGGAAAGAAACAACTGCATTGGTGGTACAGAATAGAGTAACAAGCCCAGAGTACTTCATTATTGTGAGTTTTTGTGAGTTCAGGGGATTGGCATCCTGAAGGACAATGTGGTGCTGGGATAATTCAGCTAGTTTGGAACAACCTAATTTGGATACTGCATCAACATGAATCTCCACAGCGGCTAAATCACCCTGTGGGAAAGCAATTGGTGTTACAGGCAGAGCCAGAGATGTTTTGTATTTACCAAAGAAGAAAATAAAAGCAGCTGTGGTTCAAGGTGTGGGGATCAAAAATCAGGCCACATGGCAGGTGTTGCCTGTAGAGCTGGACTTGCTTGATAGGTCAAGTACTCTCCACTGGGAGAGGTCTCAGGTCTGTCTCCTGATTGCTGTGGTTCTAGGAAGAAAGCTGGCTCTTCCAGTTGCATCCACTGATGTTTAAAATTAAAGATTTTGAGGGTAATAGCCTTTTGGTAGATGCTGCTGTTTTGTTGTTGTCTTCAGTGCTGCTTGACCTTATTGAAAGGTGTAATACAGACTACTTTCTGTGAGGTGGTTAAGTGAAAGCTCAGCATTTCTAGAGAAATTGGTAGTTCAAGAATGTGTCTCGTGTTGAAGGCTCGGACTCTGGTACCTGAAGGGACAAGTTCCTCAGGGTTCCTAGCCAACTTGCAAGACCTCACTTTCCCTGTGACGATAGCTACAGTGCATCAATAGCTGGGCTTTGTTGCTTGTGGTAATGATCTTGTCCGTATGAATGGGCAAGGTAGCAATGTACTCTAAACTGCTTTGTTCCCTGTAATCAATCAGGTCATCCCCTTTGTGCAACTGCCTGGTAGTTCTGAAGTTGTTTTCATACCTGGGATGTGCATTGGTGGTTCTTACCCATACTTTTTTGTGTTTAGTTCTTGTAGGAGGAGGACTGCCTTTTGGATTGTGAGCCACTTGGACGTGGCGATGCAGATCTACCTAAAGGGTCAGGCCTGGATGGTTGGATTTAAGGTGAGCCTGTGCTGAAAAATGGATGCAGATGTGAACCAAAAACTATGGGTTGTTGTTTTTCTTCTTTTTTTTTTCTGGAGTTGTTTGTATCAAACATTTAAAGAAGAATCCGTGTGTACCTGGTACACATGTAGCATTAATAAAACGCAGTGGTATAATAGTTAAGATCCCAGAGTAGCCTGTAGGACCTTCAGAAAAGCTGGATAGTATTTAAATACCTAGGAGATGCTGATGCTGCTTTAAGAAGAAATGTTATTGAATATGAAAGTGACAATAAGAGTTCCCAAAACTTCATCTTGGTATGCATTGAGAGGCAGCTGAGATGGATCTCCGGTTTCAGCCTTTCTATCATTCCCTCTTCCAGTTGTTGTATAACAAAATATGGCTTCAGCCGTTCTAGACTGTGGACAATTCCTTCAAATATAACATTTTAATTAATTACAGATCTGTAGTCTACCTTTCATGTTGCCCACTCTTCATTTTGCAGACTTTTGGTGATATATTTGCAGTTTAGATTTGATTGAGTTTTTTCATATTTTCATAGCTTGGCTATGGGAAAGCATTTCCCTAAGCAAACACAAACCAAGAACAAAAGGGACCTTTTTTTGTGTGTAAGTTTGTGTAGCAGGTTCTGTAAGTCCCATAAAAGCAGAGCATGGGATTAATCTTGCTCTTGGAGAATTCTGTAATTTTTGTGAGTGGAGAGATGTGATTTCTTGGACATAATCAGAAAGATCTCACTGGTTTGTATCAGCAAAATAATATATAGATGATCTATCTCTTAACTTTCCTAAAACAGAACTGATGTCTAATTCTGGCCATACTGCCTGGAAAGAGCTGTCATCCTACTAGTTCTCTTGCCACATGTAGCCTATGTTTTTTCTTGGAGGTATGGTAGGCACTGTTTCAGTTGTTGCTCCAAAATTATGTGAGAACTGTTTTCCTTGCAACTTGCTATAGCTTCTGAAGGCTGGGGGAACACAGTGTAAAGAGTGGAAGTTTGAATAAAAGCTTATTTTGCTGGTTTTAACATCTTATTTTTTAAAAAAAAGAAGTGGAAGACTGGGGACAGTGCTTACTCTTACACGTGCTGGAGAGCTTGAAAAGTTGGAAGGGCTTGCAGTAGAAAAGCGAAACCTAACCTTGATTCCCGAAGATTTGGGTTTGGAGCATGGTCATGGAAAAAATGGATTGAATCTCGACAATTCTGAATTAAAGCATTTGTATAAAGTCTCCTCCAAAAATGTTTCGAGCAAGCATATTCACATCACAGTTATTAGCTGTATACTTTCTGTGCAGTGAGTAATTTAATGGTGAGCAGAAGTAGCCTGTTCTTGCAAGACTAAAGCATGTACTGAAAATTATGTGAACAGTCCTGTGAATTTAAGCATAATATGTATTTGAATAACTTCTTCCAACAAAGACTCAAGTAAGTCAAGCCTCCAGAGAATTTCTTGCTGAACTTGCTTCTTAGTATATACCATCATAAAATGGTTGTAACCTTCAGAAGATGATGCTATCAGACCATGTGAATGGGTATTCTGGGTATCTAAAAAAAAAAATCAACAACTAAAATCCATGAGGGTTATTTTAGTAGACAATTTAAACAACCAGAGATTGTTAACAGTACACAATTTACTTAACGTGGTTAAGATAAGACAAGACATAGCTTGAGAAGGTCTGATAACTAAACTACAGGCTATTTGGATATATAATCTTCAGATGAACATGTTTAAGTTTTTCCACAGCATCTTACAATCCTGTGCAGTATTTACTGTACCCATAACTGGCTTATAATATATATTCAGTAAGCAATTACATGGACTCCAGATTATCAGACTCTAAAATGATGGAAGAAAATTGGTGATCTCTGGAAGTCATGACCTAGCTTTCTACTTTGTTGCTGGAGTTGCATCTGGGTGAGACTGTCCAGTTGACTTCTGAGGCTGGGAAATGTGCAGCGCACAATCAGATGAGTCACTGATACTCTCTTTTCACATCATGCCAGTAGACACAGTTTATGAACAGGTATTTTGTTTTTTTTAATTTACAGTGTGTTGGCTTTGCTAGCTGCATACTGTTTATCATGTACTACCTGTATTGTGTAAAAGACAGCAAAGCCAAGGCTTCATGTGCAAGTTCATGTGCTGTCTTGCTGGATGCTTTAGCAGCCCTGCTTATATATGAAGAAACATGCAGTGTTTCTTCTAATACTGGTTTATTTTTAATTACAGAAATTTCAGCCAACTCTTGCTGCTGAAAAACAATGAATTGTTTCATTTCATGTCCAGGTTAGAATTGAAACACTGGTGATGCCCGGTTTTTATAAATCCCCTGTCAGTGCAGCAGTATCCTTCAGGTTAATGTCACATGTTAAACACCTGTGCTATGTTCTCTCTAACCTAGCTGGAAACATCATCCTCTCCCTTCTGAGGATAAAGGCAAAAACATTTATTTCCTATTTATTTTCTCAGATGTCTATAAGATTGTTCCCCCCTGCTATGGTTTCAATTCAACTACCTTTCTGAATACTTTGTAAGCTGAATTATTAATACCTGCACCATTTTAAAATAATACCATGCAGTACCTCACAATCTCTTGCTGACCCAGAAATTTTTTTTTTGCTGTTTTGAGAACAGCTTGCATGAACTTTTGCGCTTTAGTGCTACAGAACAGTATGCTAGACTTCTTGCAAAAGCCAAGCTTACAGGGAATGTCATCCGATTGAAAGTGGTTTGCTCTTACACTAAGTATGATAATGCTTTTGTTAAAATGTGTGTGTTTGGCATAGTACCTGTTGTGCTTAGTGTTCTCTGGCAATATTACTCATGCTCAGTTTGCCTGAGGATGGAAGTGTTAGTGTTGGATTAGCCTGGCATCTTGTGCAGAGAGTCGAGGTCCTCAGTTGTGCTTAAAAGTGTACCAGCTCTTCACCTTCTACCTTGTTGGTAAGAACTGGTCTTTTGCTATTTTCTCCATACAGTTCTTCTCAGGATTTGGGATTGCACGACTTGAAGGCATACTCAAAACTCTGATTTTTGTTGTCATGGATTTTTTTGTTTGTTTGTTCAGAGCATTGGGAGTTTTTAGTAATGATGTTGCCAGGTGAAAAAGGGTGGGATAGGGAGAGTGCAAAAGCATCTTCATTGCTGCTGCATCTCTCTTCAATTGATAATTATTGGTAGGAAAGGAAGCTATGCCCAATGTCACTCCTGTAAGTTTAACATGCATCTCTGCACATGGCCTGGGCTGTTGCCAGATGTCCTTAGCTATTTATTATGGTCAACAAAACAGCATCCTGACTGAGAGTTGTAAACTTTGGATGAAACCACTAATCCATTCAGTCTGACATCCTTTCTGACACTGTGTGCTTCTTTCTGTAGTAAGGCTTTTGAAGAGCAGCCTGTCCACCTGGGTCATTTCTTCCTAATTTCCATTCAGTGAAAGATTTCAGATTTGTTTCTAGGATCTGAATTACTCATGCCTCTTTCCAAAGTTTTTATTGCAGTGTCCTACTGAAAATGTCAGAAATTTTCATCTTTAGGAATATTTTGTTTCCCCCAAACTGTAATGACTCAGGAGTGTTGGTGGGAAGCCATGCGAAGCAAGAGAAGGTCAAGAAATGTAAGAAGTGATGACTCAATTGTACTGCTTTTGCTAATTTCTTTGGTTTGTGGATGCTAACTTCATTAGTGGCTCTACAAACCTTGGTGTTCAAGACTTGCAACTGATACCTTTTCTAAAAACAGAGGAGGGGAGGAGAGGGAGCACTTTGTTTATTTATTTCAACAACCACAAGCAACAGTTCCAAAATACACTTGTGGTTGTATCGCAGAGTTATGAATCTTAGGTTATCTAGCGGTGACTAACATGGTGACACAGTAGCCTAATATGTCCACGCTTTATTTAGAAAAGGTAGTTCTTATCGGAGACGAGGAACACCAGTGTTTCATTCACTGTGTTTGCTGAATCCCTAAGTACAGATATCAAGTCTGTCAGCAGTTCACACTGCAAGATACATAAACTTGCCTTTCAGGGTCTGAAAATCCTTAGATTTTGCAGTACAGCAAGAAATAAACTCCTCTCCCCCTTCACCTTCTCTCCTTCCAAATGCACTCTTTAGGCTGTCCTTTGGTTTGATCGAAGTTAACAAAGGGTTGTGATATCTCTTGCTCAGATAGATTTTTCACTTACATTGTGGTGAATTTTTCTAATGCCATTATCTCACTGGAGTGGTGGTTCACAATAGATTGTAACAGCTTTCTAAATTCTTCAGGCAGAGCCTAGATTATACCAATGGTTACATTTAGAGAACCCTACAGGTTAAGAAAAAAATGACTTTTTCCTCACTGCAGAGTTTAACCTGTAGAGTCTGGTTATGTGTCTTCAGTAAGACCACAATCTTTTATTGTTCTGCCTATTTAAAAATAAAATGGAAAAGCAAATCCTCCCTGGCAAACTGGGAGATCCTCAGTTTTGGGGGTATATACAGTTTGCATTGCAGATAAACTGGGTTGGAGGGCATAGGCTTTGACACAAAACATGTATTCCCATAGACAGACAGTGCAGCCAAACTGGGGGTTACTGAAGTCTGTGGGACTGTCCTTCCCTCACTTGCCACCTTCTTATCGTTTCAGAGCACAGAGAATTGTTTGACCCTGTGGCAATAACACCAACTGTAATATGCATCTGACAGTGAAAGAATGAATGGTTTGTTCTCCTAGAAAGACAAAAAGTATTTGTGTTGGTTTTTGTTTTGTTGGGGTTTAGTTTTTTTTTTTATTTAAGATAATTAAAACTCCTCTGTGGGTCATTTTAGGCTCTCACAGAAACTTGAATATGCTGAATGAGTGTGGTTCCCCAGCTGAGCCAATAGGGATGGCCAGGCACAGGCAACACTTTTATCCCACGAGAGGGAGGAGGGGTGAATGAGCTAGAAGATATAAGCTGAAACAAAGCCATGCTGTCCTTCTGAGTCATTCGCATACACTGGATGGGTAAGGCTTCCTGCTTCCTGGGACACAGAAGTGGGGTCATGATTCTAACAATGGATGCTGGTAAGTCACTTTTTATTAAATTTGTCTGTCTTTTTTTTCTGGGAAGTCTCTCGTCGTCATCCCCCCGCCTCCCCTCACTGAAAGGAAGATATCTGTAAACTATGAAGCTGAATTGTTAAATAAATACATGCTTACTCCAGACTTCCCAAGCTGTGTGCACTTTACTGTGTGTTACACTGGTGTTATTTCTTGTTACTCATTGATTGACGCACATATCCTCTCTTGCAATGCAAGACCTTGATATCAAAAGTGTGTCTGTTAATTTGTACTTCTGTCTTAATTGGGACAGAACCTGTGGTCTGAGAGGTGCATGCTGTCTCACTCTCTTTGATAATAGAGGTGATAGTCTCCGGAAGACACATGCTTGCTCTATCTTATGCTTGCTGTAAAGATCTTATGTTTGCTGTAAAGAGCTAGTGGTGAACTAATGTATTGGCTGTGGCTTCCTCTACTCTGTTTACAGAAATTTTGTATTGGGGCGGAAGAGGGAGAAACTGCTGCATTTCCGTGGTAGTCAGTTCTGCTTTGTGTGTTTATTAGCCAAGGAAGTCTGTGTGAAAAGAGCACACACAGGATTTTTTTTTTTTTTTTTTCAAATCAGGTGAGAAAGTGAAATCTTTAACATAGTTCCCTGTGTGATAGGGAGAATGAATGCAAACAGTAAGACGTAGAGTGGTTTCTATAAAAGAAACAAGCAGTCCCAGTCCTACTCCTTGAGAGGGGGTGTGTTTCCATGTCATAACTTGCATCCTTCAAATTCTAGAGTGATAAAAAGACCTAGGATTTTAAATGGTTATGGATAGGGAATAAAGCACCAGTGGTTGTGCTCTGGCAGCATGCTCACGGCTGCTTTCTCTTACCAGTTGCAAGCATGCCTGCTGCATTTTTGAGAGCTCTGTTGAACTTTTGTCAGCAGTTGGTTCGGCTACTTTTTTTCACCGCAGTGCAGAAGTGTGACAAGTTCTACAAGCCATGTTCAAAGTGATAAACTTATTCGGGCAGATTTTGCTGGTCTGTTTTATCTACTTCTCACAAGCTCAGTTTATTCCATGCTAATGAAATGCTCACTGTCCCCTGTGCATCTGAATTGATTAGGTTAGGCATTTGCTAGGGCCTAAAGGGAAAACTCTCTGTGCCTTCTTCCAGCTCTTTGACTTCTCTGAGACTTCCAGAAGGTGACCCAGCTGGGTTCTTCATGCACAATTTAGAGGAGATAGCAAACCACTTCATTTAACCCATCCACACTTAATTGAAGTTGCTTTGTCATCATCTGTGTAGGCAAGATGGAAACTAGTGATTCTTTTTGTGTTCGATGTATGTTACATGCGTTGCAAATCAGTTAAAACCCAGGCCCCTTAACGGAGATGATAAAATTTAATGCAAGCTCAGAGAGCAGTGGAATGGCATATGGCTGACAGTTTTCCATGACATGGAGGATGATGATTTTTGTACTTTGATCCTTTCATTAGAGTTGTTTGTAGAGGAGCCAAATTTCAGGCCCTTCTTAAAGCAGTTTGAATACCGGGAATTAGCAATCCCGTTCTCTCCCCGCTTGTAAAAGAAGGACTGATGTCTAGATCGTAGATGTCATCCCAGTATTACAGGGGGATGCCCTGGCAATGTTCAGGATTTACATGCTCACGGGAGATACAGATGCGGGCTTTGCCCACAAGACACTTCTTCCCTGTTGAAGTACCAGAGTTCCTGTACTACACTGGAGTAATTATCTCTTTGTTTTGGAAAGACTGTGGAGACGTTAATAATATATGGTTTAAAAAAAAAATCTTTTATTTGCGTATACTTACGTACTTGGGTTGTGTGGTTTCTTTGCACTGTGAGGTGAACTGTAAAGATAATGCTGTTCACCTGTGTTTCACTGGATCCAAACCTGCATCTTTTTCCAGAACATTGTCACTGCACTAGTTTTTCAGGAATTGCTGTGCTCTAGTAGTCCTAGTGGTAATTTTCAGAGTTATGTTGACTTGTATTGTTGGTAAACATACATTGTGGAAGCTCCCAGTTCCTTAAGATGTTTTAAATTATAGTTCTCAGCTTCTTTGTGGGAAAATGGTTCTAACTACCTGAAAGGAAACATTGTAATACAAGGATTTATAAAACTGAGTTCTAGTCCTTCTCAAGTGTATTTAAGTTACAGAAAAAAATACGCAAGCAATTCAGTGCCTTATGCCTTAATCTGGGACACAGATAATTTATCTGCTTGGTTTTGCCCAGCTTTTAAAGCTGAGCTTGCTGTTCTTGCAGCTGTTTCCTTATTTCAAATTGTATGTTTGCATTACAAGTCAGGGCTGATAATTTTTTTTTTTTTACGGGCATCAAATTCTTAAGCTGTTTTTTAACAGAACAAAGCTTCTGTTCCTTAACATAATTCTGAAAATACTTGTCCACTTGTTTCAATTTTTATTAAATGCATTTTGTTCTGCTGCATTTGTCTTTGCAGTTTTAATTTCTCGCAGGAGCAGGACTAAAAAAGTTCTGGATGGGGGGAGTAAAAAGGAGACCTGCAAGATAGAGTTGACAGTATAATTGGATTTGAAGCAGCTAAAGACTGGGACTGTTGCAACAGCTGATTTGATCCTTCTGAGTTTCAAGAGCTATTTATGGTAGATTAGCTGTATCAAAGCTCTACTGTTCCAACCATAAAAGGTTGGTCCTATGTGAAGTTGCCACACTGCATTTGGCTTAGTCCTCCGAGGTTGGAGAGCCTATAGCTTTTTATGTGGATAAATCCAGTGATGGATGGAAATACTAAAGGCAGATCAAGGAATAACATTGAGGACTTCAGATGGCAGCGAACTCTTAAAAGGAGATTTTCACTAATAAATTTTTTGCTCTAATGTTTGGAATCAGCACTTGGATATAGCTCCTGCATATTTACTGCATTTGGTGAACGCATGCTTTTAGGAAAGTGCTGTTCTAAATTTATCTGACTTATCTGAATCATCTTGACTGCACATGTACTTGCCAGCCTTGCATATTGATATTTTTGTGTAACTTTTGTGAAGTCAGTTTTCTGTTTTCTTAGCGGGTGAGTGTTAAGTCCTTTGGAAAGGAATCTTAGCTGAAGTGAGAAACTCCTCTAAAACAAGAATTATGAAATTCCTGGCTAAAGAGAGCTTCAGGCGTTATCAGTAACTATTTTGAGAAGACTTTGACCCCTTCTGCGGCATCTGTAACCTTCTTTCTTTCCTTCCTTGTGTAAAGGCAGACAAGTGGATTTTTACAGGATTCTGAAGTAAGTAGCACCTCATTCAGAGAGCTTGCACTCAGTCGCTCAAGCCAGTTGTTTGAGAATATTTGCGGCTTTGTCAGGTTGAAATGTGAGTGGATTTATTCCAGCCTGTGCATGCCAGTCATTCAGCCTTCCTTAAGGCATTTTGTGTTTTAATTCTCGTGGTTTTGCTTGGAGGATGAGTTCATTCTGCTATGAATGGAAAGTCCTGTCGCTGGTTGGTTTGTGTGTGAGATGTTTCTCTTTTCTTTTTCTGTTTTAATACATTAACCTTAGCCACAGTACTACAAGCAGCTATAAGAACACTTCTATAAAACCAAAATTTTTCAGTAGTAATTTTCTCTTGTGTTTAAGAAGGTCTATAAACACATGTGAATAATGTTGCATTGGATAACTGTTGTATTTTGAGACTTGGAAGGTTCTGAAGAAAGCTTCCTCCAACTTTCCATTCTCTTATTTTTAAACATTACCAGGACACCACAGGTGAAAGTTGCCGGCACTGTTTTACCTTCCTCTCCTGCAGCAGTATCAGCTGTTAAAGCGGGGGGGAGCATAAGGGGCAGGGGGATGGGAAGAGGAGGTTCCTTGCTTCAAGGATGTTCCAGGTGGTGTATTTTAATTTCCAGAAACACAAGAATAGTGTCCTTGCCAAGGAAAGAAATTTTCTGGTTTTCAGTTTCCCTTTCAGGATGGCAGTTTAAGGCCATCTTCCATTCTCTTTGGATTACAAATCTGTATTTCTCTTGTCAGGTCGATCCAGAATTTTTATTCTGAATTATATAAAACTGTGTTTTAGCCTGGAGAATACCAGAGGACAGAACATGTGTGGAGAGTTACTGTTTGAAAACTACTTTATCAATTTAGGGATAGGAATACTTTATTGGAATAAAAGAAGATTAGATATACACTTAAATATTCACCTCTATCTGCATATTTTATAGGAGATTGAACTCTTCTACCTGCAGAGGCAGTGAGGGTTTGGAAGAAACTGCCCGATCAATATCCTCCAGATAGCCTGTTAATTTTTGTCTTGGATTAACAGATGTGTACTTCAGTTTGATACTTGACTTTAAAATGTTTTCACATTGCTTCCAGAAAAATTAGTATTTTTAACAGGCATCCTTTTTTATATGATCTGATTTTTCTTTTTTCTTTTCTGCTTGCATTTTAAAAAGCAAGTTAACATAAATTGCTCTACCATTTTAGCATGCCTGTGTTGTGCTCCTATAAACCTGTTAGAAGATGTCAATGCCTTTAAAAGCCTTAAAACAGACCACAAAGACATCAGATATGGAACTTGGGTACCCCAGAGTCTGCACAAGAGCAGGAAGACACTGTTAGAGCTCTTAACTTGAGTTTCAGGCTCAAATGCGCTAAGGGTGGAATGCGGGAGACATTTTGATTGATGAGAACTAACAATATCAGCTCCTCTTTGTGCAGCAGATGCTTAACTTGTTGGAACAGGTAAACTTTCTTCCCTGCTATCTCTGGGGAATTCATTAGTCAATTTAAGCATTAATTCTACCTCTTCCAATGCTGTTTTGTCTTGATTGCATTGCTAAATTACATTTTTGGCAAAAATTTCCAGTGGGAAGGAGGATTTCAGATTTCTAGGAGCTTTATTCAGAAGGACTATAACTTTGTACTTGGCATTTCTTTGCTAAATTCCTTGTATTTGATAGTTTATATAGGCTAAAGGTAGTGGGCCAGGCAAGCAGTTTTAATCTAGCTATACCATTTTTATACAGAGAAGAGAGATTACACTGTATCTGTACACAGAGCTCCCTAAAACTATCTAGTTGAGGAAAAGTGAAATGGTAGTACACATTTCTTCTTCACAGTGAGTCAAGGTAGACTCGGAGATGGTGGAGTTGAGCCATTTGTGACCAAGACATTTCCAGACAGGTCAGAGGAGTCTTTTGCCAGTTTTCCATGTAGAAAGGGTTTGTGCGTTATCCTGCATACATCGTAACACATTATGAGCCAAGATTTCTCTCTTGTTTAGATTTATGTTGATGAAGTGGTTTGAAAGCTTGATATAGTCTTAGTACATTTGTTTATGCAAAACATTATTAAGAATGTGTAGAATTTGTGGTTTGTGGGTTTGGTTTTTCTTAAATGCAACATTGTCATTTTCCTTGCTTAGAACATGTTCACAAGATTGGCTCTTATCTATGAAGCCTTTCACAGAATGAACATAGGTGAAAATTGCACAAGCTTATTTAGTTTAAATTGCTATTTTTTGAGTTCATGTTTGTTACCCAATGTGTTGGCTGTTGTGCATGGCAATTTCACTACAATTTTAAAGAGGCAAAAGCTCTGGAATAGTTTGCGGTAACAGGGTGGCTGAGATTATTCACTTTGCAGGGGCATTGCGGTTCGCAGTGTGTTTTCTTGCTGAATGCATTGGCTTCTGTTCCTCCACAGAGAAGCCTCCATTTGGCATAATGGAGGGGAATAGTGAGCTCTCAAAGGAAGCAGTGTGCACAGTGGTCTCACCTTATTAATTCACTGGTTTTGCTACTTTCCCAACTAGGCACTTTAGAGTTGAGACACATTGGAAGGTCGTGATTTTTAATGAGCAAAACATGTCCTAGTTGGGATCTGCCTTAAGCAGATAAGAATGCATTGGGTAACTGGTGATAAAAATGCTTCTGATGTCACTTACTCACGTGGTGGTGTGTTGAAGGGAGTCTTTCAGCAGAGAGGATAGAGCAATTATGCATTAATTCTTTGCTGACTTACTTGGATTTAGTTGGTGGGTTGGTCTCTCTTTGCTCTAATGATGCCAGTTTTCAGAGTTTAAAAAAAAAAAAATCTGTAAAGTCAGATTTCAAAAACCCAGATTAAAATAATTCAGATTTCCAGGCATGTCTCTCTTCAGGTATACAAAAAAGCAGCATGATGAACTTGGACATGAAGCATCATGTGTCATAATAACTAAGGCCAGATACGTTTCTAAAACAACTTAAGGCTCCATCAGACGGTTACGCAGGAAGTGTGTAATTTCCTCACAGAACGGAGCTGTTTGACGCCGAAAGCTGCTATTCTGTTACTAGTGGTCTGTTACAAAGGAACTGGATTCAGGTGTTAGTCGAAAAATTGCGTGCCAAAGTACTGTGAGAAGTTAATAATACTTCCATGGAGTTAATGACTGCCAAATGTGCTCCTCATGGCTTATACCTGTAAAACTCTTGACAGTCAGCAAAGACCTGCAGGATTTCATTCTGGCTCCATCATACCAGCCTTAGATTTAGACAAAATTGCTGTCTATTCCTTAAAATAAAACAAAGCTAGCACTGTCTCCTATTAGCTTGCTGCGGAAGGAGGGAGGAGTGTGGATTAATGTTTCAAAACAGTTGCACCAAATGATCTAGGGAATATGCAAGTTGTATGTGCTTCACATGTGACTTTCTTAATCTTGCCCTTTTTGACAAAAAGCCCAGCTAAGCCTCAGAGACAGCTAGAATAACTCGTTAACTCTTAGAAAATAATTGCCCCAACTGTTTATATTAGAGTGAAAAATGGACAGTATTTCAATGTTATTTTCCATTAAGTGCCAACTGGCCCCAAAACCAAGGTGAGATCCTACTGGAAGCAACGTTTCAGGCAGCTGTTGGCACTCCAGCAGTGGCTAGGGGTTGGTAATGCTAACCCTGTAGCCACAAGTTAGGTCTGGGAGTTGAGAGACCTGAGTTTACTTGGCTTTGGTGTCAGTCATCATAACACCTGCCTGCCTTCAGTTTCCAATAAAAAATGCTTGCCTGATTTGTTAACACAGGCAACTGGAGCTGAACAACTGAGGCAGTTGTTGCTCCAGCTGCACTGGATTTCACTTTTTCTTCCTCTTCATTGTGAAGACAAGTAGCTATTTTTTGCAGTGAGTAAAGCTAACCTAGAATGATATTCTTATTGTTGTCAAACCATCCAGAGCACGTAACTCATTTGAAAGAAACAGACTCAAGGATTCAATGTTGGTAATTCTAAGCAACATGATAAACTCTTGAAGTTGAGGGAAATGAAGCTTACTGCATGCCTTAAAAAACCTAACTAGAGTTAGTTTATACTAAAACTACTTCAAACAAAAAACATCCCAACTCCTTGAGTTGCACTCAGTGAAACCTGTGTGAATTGTACAAGCTGACCTTGAAAACATAGCTCAACCCCCATCCTTTCATTCTGATCAGATAGTAAGGGTCGTCTTTGCAAGCAAGGAATCTTTATGTTCATAGCTGGAGGTTGTGTTTCAGGATGAGAAACGATTTTATAACTGTAAAATGAACTCAGGTCTTTAAAGGCTGTGTTACAGTTACAGGTTTAAATACCAAATTCTCAGGTTGAGGTTTCTCATGTTTTCTTACTTCCATTTCTTATTAAATTATCAGTGGGGAAACATTAGTAGAAAAAACATATACCTTATAAAACAGCACAGAATACATTTTGGTTATAGAGCTCTACATACTAAAATATTCTGATTATCAGTACACAGATATCTAAAGGTATGCTACACTGTAATTGTGGCAGATGCAATTTCGATATTGCCAAAATGCATTTGTCAGGTTATATGTGCAAATATTGGAGTTACGGATGTCTTAACAATTGCTTTGTTAGTATTTGGGGCGGGGTGAGTCCTGCCACTCAGCCATTTAAAACTGAACTGAGCAATTAACAAAAAAATGTCCCAGTACCTCTGCAAAAAATCAAGAACATTGCACTTTCAGTCAACCTTAATCAACTGTACTGACAATGAACAAAACCATTAGAAGGTTTTTTGTGGTCAGTTCTACTTATATAACAATCACCTAGAATTGTACTTCAACTGGTTACAGTTATTTTGTACCTGAAACTAGTGGATCAGAACACTTCTGGAAGAAATGTATTCTGTTTGCAAAAATTGTTTGTATTTGGTATGTGGACAACTTTGATATTTTTTTTCTTTGTTGAAATTTCTAGAAAGGATAAAGGTCTTTTGGCTCATTCAGAGCAAGAAAAACTAACTGAACTACCATTGGCATGTAGGAATCTACACCAAGTCTTCATCTAGCTACTGATTGCCATGTGTATTTGAAGAGTGACCTGTCCAGCCGGAGATCTCTTAGAGATGGAAATGGGATATTTAAGCTGTAGAAAACTTGATTAGGTTAGGTTCTTTGAATGAGTAGCAAAAAATCAGTTGTCTTGAAGTATCTCAGCTCAAAAGAAGAGATTTGATGATCATATGCTCACATGTAGCATATTGTGCCAGATAAGAGAGGTTAAGTGTTCAGCTCAGAGGAACTCTGGTAACTTAGAGAGTTGTGAAGTTAAAGCCCCCATACATGCAAGTGGTTGGCATTTCTCTTCTGACCAGAGGCTGGAAGCCTTTGCTGATCAGTCATTAGATGAAGTCACAACTCTTTATGTGTAAGGGTTCTGTTTAGGTGGGCACAGGAAAAATGATCCATCCTGGCTTACTCAGAGCCATAAAGGCTTAGTTTTTCCAGTGTTAATCATGTTTCTGGCTACTTGGATTATATATATTTGCTGGCTATAAGGATTTTGTAATGGTTGAGTCAAAGGAGAAAACATAGCATCAACACACTTCAGTCCAACATTTTGTTCTCTGAGCTAGTAATGTGTGTCAGGTGTATTCAACTAGGAGGATTTATAGCAATTACTAACTGCAGAAAAACATAACATCATCGATAAGACTCTGTGTTCTTCATAGCTGCCCTGCTTTAAACAAGGCAGGTCAAGTGTTCACTTGCTTGTAGGCTGGTGTTCAGGGCTGTCCTGAAGTGGGTTCAGGTTTCAGGCTGGTGAGTTTCAAATTCAGGTCTCCCCATTTCTTTTGGAAATACCTAGGCAATTTGGACACCATTTGATGAGGCCAGTCACATTCTTTCCTACTACTGTCAGGAATGATGGTTGTTGTCCACCTATATTAGACACTCAGGCACACCTGCTGGATCATGTTCGTGTAAATGTTTAAGGCTAGGGATACCAAGTTCTTCTGACTTTTTTAGGCAGCTGATGGTTTGGATTGGCAGATGGGAGTAGTGGAAGTTGCAACCTTGCTTTAAAATACCAGTTTAGGAATCCCTCCTGCTCGCCCCACTGTTCCCATTCTTTCCATGTGCATCAGTTGGCTACATGGCTGCACAGATCGGGGAACTGCTCTGTCTGAGAACTTTTTTCCCCTTCCTCTCTAGCCTTGTGGGTTCCCCAGTCCTGCTCACCATGGCTATGCCAGTGTGGGTGCTGATTCAGTGCAGGTGGGAGGAGTTGGGGTTAGAAAAGAGCTGCTCAATGTGGGAGTGAGAATGAAGGGCAGGTGAGTAGGGAGCACTGTGTTGGCTCTGGTTAGGTGGCAGGAGAAGGAACAAAATCTGTGGGCCCTATGAGCTGTGAGGTACCTCAGTGCTTTGCACCGTTTTCACCACATCAGGTGGAATGTCATAATCTAAATGTTTGCAACTCGAGGTCTGTCATACTGTGTTCATGATAGCCTCAGTTTGCTTGATTTAGAGGCTTAAACAGACCATGGTAAGGCAGGTAGGACAACGTGTTATGTGAGTGTTGTGCTAATATTCTTATGCCAAAGAGAACTTCTCTCTTATTTTAAGACACCATATTGATTCTTGGACCAAGCCTACTGCTGTTTCTTCTAGCCCAGCGTTGAAATTGCCCAGTTGTCTACTTGCCTTTGCACCATGCTTCTGAAAGAGCATCATGGGGGCTTAAGTCTGAACAGTCCTCTACTTAAAATTAGTTAGTTCTGCACCTTTCATTTGAGATTTAAGTAAACTTTTGTCTTGAATTATGAAGGCTTATATGCTGCCTGTGTTGGGTTGTTTGGACTTAAGTAAAAATAGGTATAAAGTAAAGGTAGGGCATAATTTTGAAGTGCAGCTATGAAAGACTTATGTTTGATATCACAGAAACTTTGCAGCTGATTGAAGCCAGCACTAGCTAGTTTCTAGTGAAACATTAAACAGATAAGTATTTCTGAATTAAACCTAGGGCCAGTAATTGAGTAAACTTTTATGAATGACTTGCAATTGCCTGTGATGATGCGAGACTGAATGCAGACAATGAAATGTCATGATAATACAACTCTGTGGAAGTTAATTGTCAGGAAAAAAAGTGACTCCACACACATTCCTCTCAGCAAACACTTAAGATAAATCAAGAACTACTAGGCTTAGTTTCCCTGGCTTGTCTTCCTGGCATCGCAAGTAGCCTTCCACAGCAGGCCACTTGTTCTTTATGCAAGACTTTGGAGAGACAGAGAGAGGAGAGAAAGCAGGAGTTGAGAGAGATCAAGGATTAGGGACCAAGCTTTGAGACTGAAACCTAGAGCTGGTTTCAATGAGAACCAAGGGAGAAGAGGAGCGCGCTCATGCTTTTGTTTTTACTGTCTTGATTGGCTAAATGGGCTAGTTTAAACAGGATCTTCGGGTAACCTCTCTGCTGGAAACAGACAGGGTTGATATGCTGGGATAATGGTCTAAGATTTAATCTGAGTATTGCATCATGGGATTACACCCAGATTTACCCAGAAGGTGTAAATGACTCGTTCTCAATGTGATTTTACTTACATGTCGTGTACCCTGACAATGCCCCATTTGGTACCTTGGGATATTTTACTCCTTACTCATATCTTTGATTCAGTGGCTGTGGAACGCAACCTGCTGCTCAACTCCAGAGTCAAGCAAATGGTTGGAGTTGAAATGAACTCCAGATTGATTAACACTTCTGAATTGCTTCTCTCTCGTGACGTGTGACAATTAGTTAAATTCCCAAGTAGTTTTCTGGTGTTTGCTTTGCTTCCACAAACCTGGATTTTTGTGTTGAACACTATTTCCCTATTCGCAGGGGAGCAAAACTTAAGCGTGGCCCTGGCATATTTCGAGACTGGTGGGCTGAAACCTAACCATGAAAGCTGATGGAGCTGAGATGCACCCTTCTGCCTGCAAAAGGGATGCTTTACTGGAGCTCCCACAGGGCAGACGTGTGTGCATCTTTCTGACACAGAGGAGTAATTTTGTCAGTTCGCTGGGGGTTAAGTGTATTCAGTAGAGTACAGTAAAAAACAATGTAGTTGGTGGTACTGTTCCCATGGCCATCAAGCTGTACTCACTGTGGGTGGTCTAGCAAGGCAGACAAGCTCTAAACGTTTGGAAATATTTACATAATTCCGGACCCTGACCCTGGCCAACATGGCTGTACATCCCACAAGAGTATCGGGTGCCAAAAAAAATTGGGCACTTGGCTTTACCCAGCCTTTTTCCTTGTAGCCAGAAGTCCTTCCTACAACCACCTGCCAAGTGTTGTAGCTGTTTAACTTTAAGGATTGACAGCTACCCAAACCTGGTTTTGTTGCAGGCTAGAGATTTAGCTTGCAAGTCACTAAAAATAAATAAATAAATTGGGGGTGGGGGGTGGGGGTGGAGAGAAGGGACTAGAGTTTTGCAGGGCTGACTTGGTGTTGTGGTGGGGTTTTTTTCCCCTCCTTTTGGAGTTCTTAAAAAAGCAAAAATCTAGCTTTTAGCTCAGGGGTTCCTGAAGTAAATTATTTTAACCTTCTGTTGTTGTTTAAAATAATAACAAAAAACCCATTCTGCTTCTAAAGGAGATCTCTTATAAGTGAAAGGTCCCCCTTCCCCCTCCACCACAAAGGATCTATCCGTGTTAGGGCAAACAGGCAGCTTGAGACTTTGACAATAGGTCTTTGTGTTCTGAAGACATAGCATAAGTTATTCCCTCCCCTCCCCACAGAAGGCTGGGAAAGAAAAAAACAAGGCCAAATAGCCTGGTTTCTCCACAGAAGCAAACCAGAAATACTGTAATTTAACCATAGTGGTGCTGTGCCTGCTGTACCCTGACCAGTGTCAAGGATTGCCTGTAGTACAAAAGCTTTTCACCAGGTTTTGGTAAGAATTTACAATTCTATTCCCAAACACACTCCCTGGCCAAAGCTGTGGCCTGCGAGCTAGAGGAAGCATCAAGTGAGAAATTGCAAGTGATGATGTTGTGTAAAGCCATTTTATTTATGGTGCTTCAGACTTTCTGTACTGGACGATAGGCCATTGTATCAGTCACAATTTTAGCCCTTCCCTTTTTAAAACAGGATCGTGATTACATGCTTCGGGACTTCTGACCTTTCTTCATCACTGTCTGAATTGCTGGTCTCTAATTTCCCCTCCCTTTCCCTTCAAGGATTATACTCTTTTTTATTACTCAAGTTATTCTTTAGCTGCATTTCTCTCTCCCTTTTCCCCTGCTGACTTTGAGGGGTTTACAGGCTCATTTGGAGGCACCTTTAAATATTGCATTTGCCAAATGGTAGTTGGAAATGAATCTTCCAAATTGAGAGGTTTTCATTGCTTTGTAAATATTTGGAGCAGAAACAGAAAGCAGAAACTTTGAATGCTCCTTTATGACAGATCAAACCTCTTACCATGTTTGTTCCAAAGTGGTGGTGGTGAGGGAAAACTCACATAATTGCATCAGTTTTTCTAAGGTAAGGTTTGACAATGCCTTCAGAAAGATCTATTTAAATTCATTTTGTTAGGAAATGATAAAAGTAGTTCTGAGCTTTCTTGAGCTGCCTCTCTGCTGACAAAGGAGAAGTGTACCAAGGAATAGATGAGAGAAATGACAAATACTGTTTGGCATTCTAGTTTTGCTTTCCAGTTTGCATGAATATTAGGAGGAAGCTTCTAAATAACTGACTAAAAATACACCTGGCTTAATACATTTAATGTAGCCTTAAATTTCGTATGCTTTACAAACTGTGCTCTTAGCATTTGTTGCATGATTCAAGTTCATAAGGGCTTTCGATTTACCTGCCCTGTGAACTTCGGGTGAGCTCTCCTTTCAGAACTGGAGATGTTTTACATCTGGGAATGGTTGGGTCACATGTCTGTGAAATACAGTAATGTCCAAGACAGTGGTTTAAAACTGCAGCTTTGTCACAGTTCTGAAAAAAATAAACAACTGTCAAACAAATTATACATTTCAGTACAGAACAACTATTTATGCCTCTTGGTAATGGAATAATGTGTCACAAACTTTATTTAGCTGTTGCAGTGTGCCAGTTTCATCTGACTTGTAGCACTTGCTGAAGCAAGCTGACTGCGCGAAATAGTTGTCTGTACACATCTCATAAACCCCTTGTGGTTTGGGCGACTGTTCTCTCACATAGGAGCAGCCTTTGAAGGGCTGGTTGTCGCGTGCTTGGCTTTTAATTCCAGTGGCATATAGGGGGAGAGAAACAGGAGGAGATAATGGAGAAACAGGTTTTATAGCCTAGAACCGGTGAGGCCTGTGAAGAAGCATCATGTCCAGCGGAGGGATTAATAGGCATCCTTAGCAGTAGCACTCGGATGTCTGCTGTGTCTATTAATCTCTATGAAATGACCTAGATGGTTGGACCAACTGCAGAGTTGATGCACTTTCTGACAGCATAAAATTGGCTTGTAA
>NW_009196083.1:93950-99686 GCF_000690835.1 Fulmarus glacialis | reverse complement strand
AGCAGGAATAATGGAACCTATTTGGGAACTGACATGCCATTGGGTTTTCATAAATCCCTGGAAGTGTAATGCTGGCAAATGAATATTCATAAACCAGGCTATTAAAATTTTAAGAGAACCTCGAGGGCATGATGATGTCAGACTCCAGAGTTAATTATAGAGATGGTAAAATTGTTGGCTAACTAGGCTGAACATGCTCCCACAATAGTTTTTACACAATACAACAATCAGAGGGAGCCACAGCGTTGGATGTAGGTTCTGAATCTCGTAATACATTCCCTAAACTGAAAGTCTATCAGTGTAGAGACGAGAAAATATTTACATCCAACTACTGTGGAAATAAATCAGCTTCAAGTAGTTGAGTTGCTGATCATACCTTTTGTTCTTATTTTTGTTACTGAATTGGTCACAATTTCTGGCTTGCTTGCTTGCCATAAAATGCCCTGCTGGGCTGGGAAGCATGTGGTGGCTCTCCTGAAAATTGCCAGTTCTTAAATGTAGTCTGTAACATTCACTAGACTTATTACGGGGGATAGTAATACTACAGTAACTTTACTTACTCAAGGTAGCGATCAGTTTTAAGGATTGTTGCTTTGTTTTAGGAGACTGTGTTCCTCTCAAGAGAGTTACGCAAAATATCTGATTTCTGTTTTGTAGGATAGCAGTATTTTATAATGTTTTCAGAATTGCTGAGGGGTTGGAGAGAGCTACAGAGGTCACAGTTCTAGTCCCACTTGGCAGAAACTCTGCCAAGAATTGAAAAATCTCTTAACTTTTGTTGGTGGTCAGTGTACTCTTATTTTTCCTATTGCATTTTTTCCACAGTATTGATTGAAACTTTAGAAGAAATGCCAAAGCAAATCCCTCACATATGTCATTGTAGTGGTACAATGGGCAAAAATGCTGAACAGGATTCTAGCTACCCTGGAATCAGGGTAGTTAAAGTCCTAAAATTTAGGATCTTACCAAAATTAATATTACTGTTCCACTCCAAATAATACATACTTTCTTTCTTAAATAGAAAGGGTGAAGAGAAAGAACATGTTACTGTGTTTCTTGAATCAAGATCTGTAACACAGGACCCTTTTAACAGCGCAGCTCATAGGAGGAAGAGGAACAAAATAATACTTGGAATTTTTTTTAGATGTGGTGTAAATTTAAAATCTAAACCGAATCAAACTAGTAATTTGTTTGGTCAAGGAACTGGAACAGCTGATCACCCCCTTTCTTTTGCCAGAGCAAGGAACAGTAAACACTATAAACATAGATGAAGCAGTTCTTAAATCCCAGCAAAAAGCCTGAAAACAACTGTGAATCTCAAAACATGCTAAATAGGATTTTGAAGGTTTGGGAGGATTTAGAAAATCGCTCCAACTTATTTTGAAATTGAAATCGTTCTTCTTAAAGATGCAACTCTTCAGCAGTCATAAATCTATTGAGATGCTATATGGCCATAAAAATGCAAAAAGTCTTAAATTTTGAAATATACTTTATCAGAAATAATGCTCCCAAGAGCTCTCACCAGCTGGGGGAGTGCAACAGGAAATCGCTAATGTCTAGTGAGACATGTTGCAATTTTGAGAGAAGGAAAATTACTTACTAACCTCAGCTTTCATCAGCCCTTTTTGTAGGGTGACTACAGAGGCAGTGTCTGCTTTTGGGTGTAAAACACAGGCTGCCTTTTTGACAGAGGTCTTCAGAGTCCTCTGAGAGGAAAACATATTTATCACTTACCTAATCTTGCAGTTTGCGTGATGAATTCTTCCACGCTTACTGCTCAGTCTTGAGTCCTTTTACTACAAAAAAGAAAAGCCACAGAAACTGCCTTTCCCCCACCCACCTCTTCCCGCTTTAAGCTTACCGAAGATGCTTTAACTGTGTGGCCTCTCTACATGGGATCAGGCAGGAAAAATAAAAATATACATTTGCAAAATGTATTTCATGATGGAAAGCAAAGTTCAAGACTGTTGTGGATGACAGCCTTTTGAATGTAACTTGCAGGCAGGCAAAGTTGTGTTGATTGCATCCGTGCAGGAGATAGCAAGGCTACTTGCCATGGAGGAAGAACTGAACAGATGCCAAACCTTCATCACAAGTCTGTCCTCTGTGTTTGTTTGAAGGCCAGGCTTTTCCTTAGCAAATTAAGTTTTTTAGTAGGTATTTCCCCTTCTTTCTCCCATAACTGCCTCATTGTTATGTTGCTATTGTACTTGGTTTTCTTTTCTGAATTGTTCAGACTTTCTAGATGGGGAATCTGCATTTTCATGCAGATGCAGACCATGTCTGGTTCAAGAGATTCTTTGGGTGCCCTCCCAAGGTGAGCAGTATCCACAGACCTGAGGACTGATATAATCAAATCAACCATCCATCAAAGAATGGATGCAAATGGTTTCTGTCATTGCAGCCAGGTGCTTCTGTGAACACTGTGGTCTAGAAAGGTTGGAAGTGAGAGACTGGCCTGGTGGTGATGGTCCACCTGGCCCCAGTGCTAGGCATCTGCAACGAAGTGGACACTTTTTCCTCAGCTCAACAGCATTGAGCCAGTGCTCCAGGAGGAGCGTAGGGGATAATCCAAGCTAAAGATTGTGCAGAATGTGAACTTTCACTTCTGGAACAAAAGTTCTTTTTCTGAGGAAGATGAAAGTACCTTTAAATAGATACCTCCTCTTTCTGTTTTGCTTTAATGCCTTTTTGTACAGTTCCTGTATCTGACCTTGGCAATATCTGAGAGGAAGAAGATGGGGAAGAAAACCTGAATGGAACTTGATCAAGTCTTTTCTTCCAAAAGAAAAACAGAAAAAAGAAAAATTGCTGAAGATATGGTAACTTTTCTAGCTGAGAGCATTTCTTGGTGTGAGAAAAAGCAGCGTGGAGAAAGGAAATGCAAACAGATCCTGATGTTGCACTTCAGGTCAGGTTATAACTTAAAATTCCTGGGGTCTCCTCTTCTCACTTGGTCTCCTCTGCTGCTAATGTTCCTGAAGTTCCTGGGAGATAGGCTGGCCTCGAGTTCTAGTTCTGTTTATTTTTGTCGAAGTGGGCTGGTCAGTGGCTGTGTAAAAATAGTCTCTCCTCCCTGTCTGTGGGAAGAAGGGGGATGTGATCTCAAGGAGCCATCTTGCAGGTATTGCAGTGAACAGACGAGCGCTAACGCCAATGTGTGAGCTGCATTTTATTCCTGCATTTTGGTACATTGATGGTGCCCAATGTGAAGCTTTATGTCCAGTCATTTGTCAGCACTTCTGTTAGCTCTCTGTCCCCCTCTCATTCATAACCAGTGCTGCCTGTGCGTTTTGTATGACTGTGCCCTCTTATCCGGAGCCAGTTCTTGCTCTCAAGAGCAACTACGCTGCAATCCTGAAGATAGCACTGTGATACAAGCAGTAAGTGTCCTAAAGAGTATAGTTATGTGAACTTCAAGCTTTGCAGGATTTATACGGAGATCTGGTCTCTGTCTAGAAGCAGATACTAGAATTCTCCTCTTTCCTTCAATGATTAATAAGCAATTACAAAGGGGTTTTTTTGTTTGTTTGCTTTTTCAAACCATAAACTCCATATTTGTTTTCTGTACAGGGAGAGTTAGAGGAGCATATAGCTGTATTGCTTGTGCAGAGCTGCCACTCATTTTGCCAAGTTGTTTTAGTTTGCGTGTGGCTGGGCAGCATTTATGAAAAAGCCCTGCCCTGCCTGCTCCTGCATTGTTTCCAAATAAAGGCATGTCTGAAAGGGGAGTTAAGCCTCCAACTGCTGGACCTTAAAAAAAGGACCTTTTACCCGTGGATTGAAAAGAGGTGATTTATCTGCAACAAACTGTTCCTTCCCCATCCCCCCCCCCTTCCCTTTCTCAAATTAAGTGAAAAAGTTGCTTTTAAATTTAAATCATGCAAACTGGTTGTTTTACACTCATGCTCTGTAGCAGACTTTAGGAACCTAACCATCAGCCCTGGGGTCACCTCAGATTTGTTAAAATGTCTAATCGATACATTTTTTTTACATTTAGAACAGTTTAAACAGAAAATGCTCACGTTCCTGGAAGGTGTTTAGTAAGTGAGCCTTTCCTTGCATATAAACTCTCATCTATGTGATGAGTGGAGAAGCTGAACAGCTGCCTTTGTAATGCAAGGTATGGGTGACTTAGTTTTTTATTATTTCTTAAGCCAGAAGTACCCTTTATCAGGGTTTAATACAAGTTTGAAGTGACATAATGGTGTTTTGCTGTGTATGATCTAAGGACATAGCTAACATGAGGTTGTTAGGAAGAGGTAATTTATTAGACCAGCTGGTATGGAGGGAAAAAATGAGACAAGCTTGCAGGCACACCAGCACTTCATCAGGTCTGAAATAGAAGCAGCAGATTTCAAGGTTAAACAGAAGTTATGAAAAACTACTCAGTTTAATCAGACGTGCGTTGAACTGTCAGGGAAGAGCTTGCTGGTATGATATTCCTACATTGGAGGGGGGAAGGTGGGAAGATAATTGGTTACTGGAGAAAGAAATAAGGAGTTTACAGCCTGTTAAACAGGGGGAAGCTATAAAACCAGTACCTGATGAGCCTGTGGCTGTTCTCGGTATCTAGGGGAATTAGGAAATTTTAGTTCTTTGCCTTCTTTTTGGAAGGTTTTAGTTTTGTAGGTTTTTTTGAGAATCAAGATTGCAAGATCAGTCATTTGTAGACAAATAGAGTCGGGTTTATCTAAAGGAACTTTGTCAGGCAAATCTAGTTTCAGGCATTCTTTGTCAACTGGTTTCCATCCTTAGCCTACACTGCTAACTTAAGAAGTTACCTAGTAGTCAGTTCATAGTTGTAAAGGTAATGGCAGAAAGAAAAAAATACCCTCTATTGTTAATTTTTTTTTTAAAAAGCGCAAAGTATTTACTTCCAAAATCAGATCAAATCTATTCTAACAAGAAGCCCTGAATGCTAGTGGTTTTTTTAATCTATTATTTCCCTCAAGCAGAACCCAAATTCAGAATTGAAATATTAAAAAAAAAAAAAAAAAAAAAAACCAAAAAACAAAACAACAATTTCAAAGCTTTGCAGAACGACAAATGCTTTACTTGTGCTGCTAACAGAGTTGGCAATGTGCTGGGTTTAAGCTTTGAATTAGGATGTTTTATCAACATGGTTTCAATACACATCTGATGATGCACTGTCAATGTATATTGGACTGTACACTCTGGAGAGCAGAGGAAAACTGTTTGGTGCTCTTTGTCTAAAGCTTTTCATTATTTTTCTGTAGTGCTGTATCCTAAAGTGATTAATATTATAGTCAAAGCAATGTCATATTAAACATGTTAAAGTAGAAGTTGTTATCTTCTAACTTGTTCGTCTGACTTATTGGTTCTTTTTAATGGGCTGTCTGTACAAATGCTCTCTAAATTAACCTCTGTATATATTAACAGTTGCTTTTAAAGTTATGGTATTAGCTATCTAGCTTTATCATGCAAAACTGACTTTCAATATCAATTATAACACTCAAAACGATTGATGCTGTTTGAGTGGTGTCAGGAGTCCCAGGAACCAGCCTGTTCTTTTTTCTGGGTCCCACTGCTGAATGTTAAGAGGGCAGAACTGTTTACTCAGCTGTGTCCTGTTAGTACCATAGGGGCTGGATAGGTAACCCTTGCATTTAACCCAAGCTCTGGGTAGGCGGAAGAGGTCAGAAAAGCTTAATCTAATTTAGATAAATTACTTGCCAGGAAAGGGGTGTAGCTGTGCTAGCATTTGTCTTTCTC
>NW_009196083.1:83137-93925 GCF_000690835.1 Fulmarus glacialis | reverse complement strand
CTGAACCAACAATTTGAAAAAAGTTGTTATGTATTGGGACCAGTTTAACAGTAAGTAGGATATATTGAAGGAGAGACCGCAGCATCTTCTATGATCTTTGATGTTGTAGGATATGGCATATCTGTGTCTTGGCTTCCTTGAAGGCAGTTTTACAGAAACTTTCAAAGATTAAGGTGTGTTAAAATATCCCTTTCACATGGTGCTTCAGTCATGTAAGCCTTTGGTCACATGGCTAGCATTGGAGCCAAGGTTTTTGTGTTTTGCTCTCAAATTTTTCAAGAAATTTCCTGTAATAAGTTGTGAATGCCCTCCACCACTACTACTTTAGTGCTTTAGTAACTGCTTTAGTAACCTATCTTATGGGTCTCAGGAGATTTCCTGAAAACCTAAGCTGGACACCAAGTCACCCTAAGACTGGTCTTGAGGCATTAAATGGCTTGAATATGACCTCTGTATAGCAAGTTCACAGGGAAGCTAGTATTTGAAGCTAAAACTAATATATTGTGTTCATATTGTTTCATATTCATGACCAAAAAGGAGTAGCAGCACTAGGCATTCAAATAATTTTTGGTGTGGAACAAGTTACAGAAAAACTGTGATCTAACTGGAGCTTAACAGAGTGTGGTGGCTCAGTTCTAACAGATATGGGCTTTGTTTGTATATTGGCTGCATATTGTATAAGTAGCTTTTTTTTATGGCAGAGGTATCCAGCATGGTCTATAAAGTTGGAATAAGAGTATTTATAGGACTCCATCCTGATGCATTAATACTACCCGTGCTTGGAAAGAGAGAGAATAAACTGGCATAACACTTGATGGGATTAAAAATGTGGAGGGGGAAAAAAAGGTATTTGTAGCAATGCCAGTAGATGGAGATGGGTATAACTATATATTATTCTGACATAATGGGACCCAAAATCTGTTCTGAGTTCTTCTTACCATCTTATTTTCCAAACCCTATCTCTTAGTAAGGGTAACTGAAAGGAAGTAAAAGTCCTGCTGCAGTCTCTAAACTTGAAAACTGAAGTATCCTGCCCATACTTATTTATTTTCTTCATAATCTTAAGTTATTAAGGGGAAAAAAAAAGTCTATGAACAGGAACAGTTAAGTGTTTAGGTAAGGAAATAGAAATAAAATGTCAGTTTTATTTTTTTTGGGGGGGCGGTAGGGGGGATGTATTAAATTTGTTGCAGTACTTAACAATGTATGTTACTGGATGTTCCTGTTAAGATAGTTGCCACAAAGTGGTGAATGTGGAACACCCGCAGTGGCATGCTTCAACCATTAGGAAAAAAGCACCACAACTAACAGTTTATCATTAACACAGAGAAACAACTGCTTGACTTTTTAAATAAAACAAGGCAGTGGTCTACACTGATGTAGATTTCTGGTGTTCCTGGTGCTGATTCACCTTGGCATCCCCTAGTCTCCTCCTTTCTCTTCCCTGCCTTTCTATGTTTGGAAGTCATTTTTCAAGGTTACTTACCAAGCTGCCTGCCTTCTGCTTTTCTTTGCTTCCCAATTACAGGACAAAAAGATAGGATAGGTGAATAAGACTCTTTCAATCAGGAGTTGTATGTTTATTCTAACAGAAAGTTTTCTTATAGTCAATAGATGAAAAAAATCTTTATAAAAAGCCCCCAACCAACCAAACTTTTTTCCTGTGAAACCTTTCTAAAATCCAGTTTCTATGCAGGTTGTTTTTACACACCCTCAGACCCTTGAAATATCAGAAACTGGATGGTCTCACAGTGTTCCTCATAATGATTTGCAAGAAATACAGATAATTCTTGGCAGACAAAAAGCTCCCAAAAAAGCAACTAGTTGAGAACTTACATATGCCAAGCTGTTTAATAGAATACTTTCTCACACACACACACACACACACACACACCCTTGAGGGAAGAAAGTGAGAATTTGACTAAAAATGAAATTATGCTTTCCAAGTGAAATCCCTATATAGTGTCCTCTCTAGGAGCAATCCTCTAGTTTTGTTCAGCCTTCATTAAATAGCATGCTAGTGCTCCCGATCTCCTTGGATAGGATTTTGTTATTTTACTGCATATTGTGAGCTAATGCAACTCCTGGACTTACTCCAGTTTGTGCTGTCTTGACATCTAGACTTTGGGTATAAGCTGCTGACTATGGTTTCAAACTTCCCAGGAAATGAAAATAAAGAGCTGAAGAAACTGCTGCAGCTTTTCACAGTGATCTCAAGCATGGCCATATGCTGTCAGGATGTTTAAGTTTCTCGTACTGAGTTTTAATGCAGGCATACTTTCCATGGGAGTTTAAAATAACTGCTGTAGTTTGACTTAAAGCCATTGGTGAGCAATACACTTACAAGATAGTCTAAATGTCTTGAATTGTAGCCTTGACTGAGCTTTTTTCTGTTTACTTGACTATTGAAGAACTGGTTTTTTAAGTCAAAGCAAGAGATGTGTATGCTGAAGTGCTATACAAATTGTTAAATCATTTATTTAGAGAAGCTGCTGGATTACCTAGCTCTTCTACTGCTTTATTTTATTCAGTTTTTTCCATTAGCACTTACAAAAATCAGGCCAGGTGTCGAAAGGCAGTTGGAAAAACAAGCATCTTGCTTGGACTTCAAAATCCTTTGTGTGGAGTGTTGATATAGAACTTAATAGTAAATGTGCCAGTAGTGCTGGTGTGCCGAAATAAAGTTCCCAAATGGCTCCCGGAGGCTCCCTGTAGGAAGAAGGACTATTTTCATGCCATAAGAATACCTTTCTGCAGACTCTGTGAGCAGGGCACCGTGCTGACAATAAACTAGGTGCATTTCAGTGAATTTCTTGTGTAGCTGTCCTGTACGTGCTTTGCTAAGGTGCTGAAGCTCATGTACAACTGCTGTTTATTGCTTGGATCACGAACTGTGGGTTCAGCCTTAGCTGTGGCTGTGGGGCCTGTGAGGATGATGGGGCATTTTAACAATGAAGCTTCTCATGGTCCATGCACCCCAAAATTCCCCAAGGCTTGCGACATCTCATTGCTCCTGAGAACTGCAAGGTCCTTGATTTGGAGAGAGTGTGGTGTGGGTGGTGAAGAGAAGTCTTGCTGCAGAACTTGACCCGTTTCCCTGCTGGATTTTGCAGCCCCTCCTGAGCTCTGAACATACTGCATTTGCAGCGGAACATACTGGTGCCTCGTCTGAGCTAGCTGAACATGGAGCTCAGCACTAGACTGCATTCACATGGGACAGGCCCCTAGTGACTGAGGGTTTTGTAGCACCACCTGGCACAGGGCTGTGTCCCACCGCTGGCTAAGAAGCTTTGTACTGTGCATGTCTGTGATTTTGATGATAATGCACTACTCCTCAGCAGTGGTTTTGCCTCGCTTTTAGAGAAATACTACTGTAGGTATATTTTCAAAACCTGGGTTGTAAGGCCTGCCTTGCAAGGACCTAGTCCAGCACCCTTTCTGTAACTGGTTGTTAGCGTATTGTATTATTACAGTATTGTACTGTAATAAACAATGACCATCAAGACATCTAGGGAGTCCTTCATTCTTTCCAACTCTAATTTGTTCAAGCTGCCTGTCTTTTCTCTCTTTTAAGGGATGTCTCTTCTTTTCCATTACACACACTCAGTGCCTCTCTTCAAACAGCACAGCATTCCTTTGATGCTATTCATGGGGCAAACAAGTTGACTGATGAAGGGAATTTACCTGCAAAAGAAAAGTGTCCAAGACTATCAGCATGCTTACACTATCACCGTCCGGTTGTTGGCCTGCTCCATAGCGTGCTGCTGAAGTTAAGCTTTGTGTGCTCCAGGTTGGTTCAGCTCTCAGGAATGCACATCCTTAGTTTCCCATGTGCAGATCTTGCCTAGTAAAGGGGAGAGTAAGTGTCAAGTCTGCTAGATTGGATAGCCCTTCACTGAAGCCTCCTGGAGAAGGAAAACAAAACCCTGCTCAAGAAGGTGGCTTGGTTTGGGGAGAGGGTGGGGTGGAGTGGGTAAAAAGAGCCTCTGGGGTGGGACTGGGTCTCTAATGGGAGAGTCTGCAGTGGGAGCTGGAGAAGACTCAGGGAGAAGCAGAAGTAGACTTGGAAACAGTTAAGAATACAAATGTGGTGGCATTACCCATAGGATGGGGTACAGGAGGAAGGTGGAGGTATGCAGAAGGCAGAAGAAATAAAATCAGAAAAGAGGGATTGGCAAGGATGAGAGCTAGGAGACTAAAAGGAGTAGAGCTGGGAATGGCAGTTCTAGTCTCAGGAAGATGCGTGAACTTTGGGGCAAGTACAGCTGAGCTCCTCCCATGTGGTAGTAAAAGCTGTGGTGTGGCAGAGCACTCCTTCCCAGCCATCACACAGGCATCAAGGTTGCATCAGCCTTGGGGGCTGTCCTCTGTACTTTCCCAAGGTGGCTGAGGGAGGCTGGACGATAACAAACCTCTTGGCTCCCCAAGCAACTGCCCTTGTTCTTTCATTTGTAGGCTTTTTTTTTTTTCTCTGCTCACTACATTTCATTAGAACAAAGTCACGATGTTTTGCTTTTGAGTTTGAACTGACCATCTGTACACCAGGGGAAGAACACCTCCCCGTTACCTCACTGAAACCCCATCTGTCTTCTCAGTAAATGTGTGCCTGCAGCACGTTGATTACGTGGTAGATGTGTTTCCTCTCGTGTGACCAAGAGCTGAGGTGGCAGATGACTCTTGTAAGGTCACTGGAGGAAGTGGCCTGTTTGGGGGAGTGTGTGCAGAAAAAATTCTTCATCCTTGATTTAAAGTAGAGGTCTTATGTGAGCCATTACTCTGTTCTTTCAGCATCACCTTTGATATGCATAGATTTTGCTGAAATTTCTTTTCTACCCTTGAAGAATTCAGTGAGAACTTCACACTCTAGCTCTGCACCAGTCAGATATAACTGAGTACAATAACTGTGCTTTGTCCTGAGCAATGAAAAAGGCATGCTTCTTCATGAGGGTGACCTCTTAGGTGTCCTTTTGCATTTAAGATATTCAGAATACAGGTTAAAAAAATGTTAATTCTTTTTTTCTTTTTTTTTTCCATCTTTAGCACAGTGGAGGAGGTACTGCAGTATTTCTAAACTATCCCGAAAATTCCTTCCTGAAGCCTGTCTCTTGGAATTCTTAATGTCTGTGAGCAAAGATGGAAACAGGGAGTGTTAGAGTGGAGAAAAGTCAGCTGTTACTTTACCTCTCATTTAAAATTAAAACTGCAGAAGTGTAAAAGCATTTGAAAGCATTTGCTAGCGTACAGTTACACAGATGGTCCTAAGTTAACTGGTGTCGAATAAGCAGTCACCTGTGAGGATGTGACAGTGTTTTTTCTGGATGTGCCTGAGTTTATTGAGATGCTCCTTTTTAACCAAAAGGAGAGACAGTGTTCCCCCTGGTACTTTGAGTTTGTCATTGTGTGTTCTGAGAGACTAGAAACGAATGGGTGAACCTATTTCCTCTAGCAAGTAGTGCAAGCCCGATAGGTTTTCTCTCGTCCCAGCCTGGATGTCTGTGAAGTGTGACTGTCTTCCATAGTTCAGGGCTATCCTGACTTCTTCCTAAAACTCTGTTAACAGGTCTAATGCACACGCACCAGTCTGTCTTATTCCTAGTGTGTTGTTTAGTTTCCTACAGCATTCATTATTGATATTAGATAGTCATAAGAGCATACTGTGCTGCTGATCTAAGCAAATTGGATACAAAAGTGAGTTAGCTTATTTTAGGACTACTTGTGTGTAATTGTGTCTGACTGGCCTTTTTTTGAATGTGTGTGCCCCATTTTTTTGTGTTAGTGAAGCATATATTGGGTGAGAATAGACTTTTAGCAGAAAATCAGCAGTTCTGAGCCAAGATCTGTGTGTGCGTCTGGGCACAGCTTCAGCCCAAAATGATAATGGCTAAGCTTACAAACTGTCAGCATGATTCCCAGCGGCATTTTTTAACATGCACTATTTAAAGAGTGAGTTGACCATATATGCTATCGCTTTTAATTGTAATAGTGTGAACCCCAGGTTCATTGCAGGAACAGGACATAACTGTGGCAATTTGGTTTCTTTCAGTGCGGTTATAATCATGGTTTAGTTTTATTCCCCATGTGTTAGAGATTTTTCTAGCTGTGAGAATCATTTGGTAAATATATTGTTACATCTGGAGTACCAGGTAGGTATTTAAGCCTTACAGGGTGGTGTGGTTTTTCTAGTACTAAGGAGCTATGATACAGAGTTTACAAAATGTGAGAACTAAAAGTTTCTAGGGCAATGGGCAGGATCCTCAGTTTGCTCTCCTGTGCCCTCCCGTAGACCTGTGCTCTCTGTGCCCGTCCCTGCTGACTGGGACAGTCTCTGCCAGCCCTCTGGCAGCACGCTCGCTGGGGATGCTTCATTCAAGGCAGCAAAGTTCTTAGAAGATTGGATGGCAATTTTAGAAATATCAGGGTACAAATAACATCTGAACTGTCCTGGTATTTTACTGTTCAGTGCCAGACATGGGGGGAATGAAGGACAGAAATGCACTGTCTGTACTGACCTATAGGGAAAAAGCCACTCCGAACAGCCCCTTGGAGGGAACTCACAGCAGTGCTGCACGAGGAGGTGACCCGTGCCGCTCTCCTCTGTCTGCTGACTCTAAGCACAGACCGGTCTCGTGGCTTTCCTTGCAAACTCTGTGCTGGGAAAAAGCATAGAATGGTGTCCAAGTCTAGCATCTTGAAATTACCTTGGGAGAGGTATAAAGGAAAAACTAGTCTGAATCACGAGAGAGACAGCGAGCAGCAGAAGCAGGGTTTTTTTGCCAGATAGCTATTTTGGGGAGACTAAATCTTTACTTTTGAAGCCATCTGTCTGAATTGCAGTGAATCTCACCATAACTGATCAAGAGTGTTCAATAATTAAATAGTAGTGTTCAAATGAGTATCTGTACCTTGCTTTCATCTAGTTCACTTGGTTCTGGTGTTTGACAAGTACCTGTCTGCTGTCTTGGAGCTGTGAAGGTGGCTGTTTATACCCGTGCTGCTGGCCTACTTTCAAGCAATTCATGCAGTGAGAAACCTGCATTTTTTCAGTCTAGTGGTCCTAAAATGTGCTGAGGTGAAAACTGTACCTGAACTCGCTGCAGTTATACGCTGCCTGTGGTAAAACTGAAGTATGTCTCCCTCGGCTGTGAGCTGTTGGCTGAGCTTAACCTCTCACGCAGGAGCAGCGCTGATGTGCCAAGATTCCCGTGGCTCTGCAAGCGCAGGGATGGCAGAGCAGTGGCACAGCTGTTGAAGTGGGCTGGCCGAGCCCCCTCCGCCTGCCGAAGGGGTAGGTAGGCAGGCGCCCGCGGCGGCCCCCAGCCGCGGCTGCGCTGCCGGCTTGCAAGGTAAACACTGGGTGACCTATAAGCCAGCCAGTCAACTCACGCGTGGCCTTATTAGGCAAGCTGCGGCAGCGGTGTCTGGGGACAGAACATGCTGGATGGCAGCGGAGAGCGCGCAGCCCAGAACGGATCCAGCCCAGACCCCGGGAGATACGACCCAGTACTGCGGTGCTGACAGTGTGCTGCCAGGGACCTGCTGCTGTCTAAGCGTGGCTGTGAGAGACTGAACTCTGCTTGGCAAATATCAAGGATTATGCTAGAGTTGGCTTTAAAAAAAAAAAATCCTTTTGTATAAATGTTCGTAACTGTAGTTCTCTTTCCTGATGTATTTTGCATGTGCTTGGTTGTAACCTTAGGACGCCCGTTCACGCTGTCATTCCATATACTGGGATGCTTTGTGGTGGCCTTTGTTAAGAAGTGTGTTTTCATTCCTTGTGCTGCCTGCTTTCAGAGACACACCTGAACCAAGAGGAATGAAATTTTGTTTTGGTATGACTTCAGGACTTGTGTCTTCTCTCTTCTTGTGCAGTTTTATGCCCTTTATTGGAAGACTGTTTGTTATTGGCTAAAGCAATGATACTGCTCCCAGGAGAAGGGGAATATTGGCACCCGCTGCCTGTGTGCAGACCAGGACTTGACTAGATTGCTTCATACCCACCTCATAAAAACTGGTTTTCACATGGAAGAAGGCGTTTAAAAAAAAAAAAAAAAAAAAAAGTCTGTGTGTTTTTCCTTTAGTAAAATACCCATAGATTTAGACAAGTACAGTACAGGCAGGTGCTGTGTAAGCTTTCCTGGGCAGCTCTGGGAAAGCTCTTCAGATCTGACTTGTGATTAACTTGCTATTAGTGATTGGTACCCTCCTGAGCACTGGGCATGTTTGTGATTTTTGCAGGGGCCTTGGGAGTGTGTGAGGGCAATAAAGAGAAAAGGCTGTGGCTGCTATGAATTGAAACCTGCTCTCTAGAAAACAGGCTCCAGAACTGCAGCATCACTGTGCTAACCAGATTTTCTTTCCTCATGAATTTTTGCTTAGCCATGCTGGATGCAAATTAAGCCTGGTACACGTGCTTTTTCATAGTGACGTTATTTTCAGTGACAATACTTGTAGTTGAGCTGTCCTACCTTGACCACCAGCTCTTGAATAAAGAACATGCTTTTTCTTTATTTCTTTTACTAAGTATTTAATTTTCTGAGAAAGTATTGCAACATACTATAAAAAGGATGGGAGCTGGGGTCGTGGATTTGTTGTCTGCAAGGTTGCTCTCTGCCTGAGGCTTGAAAATTACAGTGGTATTTCAAGGTAAGTATAAGGTAAGTATGATGTGGCCTGCGAAATGTCACATCACAGTGGTAAACAAAACTGATGTTTTCCTTAGATTAGTATCACGAAGAGCCAAAGAACTTTGTTATAAATTCTTCCTTGTGGTATGTGTACCTCTCCTGCTCCCTTAGTGGGCTTTTACACACGTGCGGAGATGACAGTGCAGAGGTGTTCAAGAGCAGCTGGGATAAAACTCAGCGTGGCTGTGCTTTTTGCATTGCTTACCTGCACAAGGCCACTTGCCGCTCCAGGCAAGGAGACAGCCTTTTGCTGGTTGTATTGCACTCTGGCAGAAAGTTTTCTGGAGGCTGAAGAGACTGGAAGTGTCAGAACATGGGGAAATCCGTCCTAGATACCCTGGCCACTTTGGAGGACACGAGTTTTGCAGACAGTCTCTCCCAATAGCGGTTTAAGCCCTCGGTTGTTGCAGCAGCAAAGCTCTCATTCACTGCAGTAGTAAAGAAGAAGCTGCTGCCTGTGTCATGACTTCAGTGAAGGATGTCCACAGAGCTGTGGCTAACCCTGTGCCTTCACAATCTGAACTGCAGCTGCTTTACAGTGAGCCATGGTGTGAAATGCTCTCAGATATTGTTTTGCTAGGTAAAAATCCATGTCTCCTCAAAGTCCTTGGGCTGCTTAATCATTTAAATTGTATGTACTGCTGGGACAGGAGTTCCTACCTTATCCGTCATTTCCATCCACTTGCTCAGTCCATGCCTAACTCTGGCCCTATGCACGCCTGACATCTTCTGTTACTGTTTCAGGCCCACAGACAAACAGGTCTGACTCAATTCAGATAATGTGCCTTACCAGTATATCTGATTACCACATGTGAGAGGGGTGCGTGGCCTTTGAACTTTTAAGGAGCTAGTCTAGACTGATCCTACTCCTAAAGAGGAAAACCTTGAAGATCTTTAATTATGCTACAGTCTTGCCATATGGTTTTGTGAACAGTGATACAAGATGTAGCAATGTCAGGGGACATTACCTTCATGTTCCTTATTCTGAAAATGTATTGCAAGATTAAAAGGTACCAAAATCTCCTTTTAGGAGATTTTTGAGTGCTAAAATTAATGACTTGAGTGAGGTTTCTTCAAATCTGAAATAGTAATCCAGAGACTGAAAGGTTTTTTAGAGTATGCATGGAAAAATAGCTGTTGTTCTCCCTTTTCCCAGAGCACATGAGTAAATATTCAGTACGAAAAGACCATCCATATTCTTTTAACACATCTGTCATCTTGTCCTAAAAAACGTAGTCCGCTTTATGACACTTACTAATCAGCTGTTTTCATCTCTTTGCACATGACCTGTTTTAAAGTATACCACGTAGGCAATGCAGTGCTGAAGTTTATCTGAAGACTTGTCCAAAACACAATCACTAGCTTAAAAGCAAAAATCTTTTTGCTGGGATCATTATTCAAAAACTGTTGCACAGTGAAAGGGGGAGGGGAGGGGGGGGGGAAGCAAAGTGAAGAGAATTAAAATTGCTTCCCACTGGAAGAATGATACCATGTCAGGAAACTTTATTCTAGTTTAAAAGTCCATACAAATAGCCTCCATTTAGGAAATGAGAATATCACTTGCGCACATACATGCGGTTTGGATGGAGAAGAGAAAACTGTCTGGCATTGCCAACCCAGAATACATACTGTGTTTGCAAGCTAGGATGCTTGAACATGACTTCAGATGATAACTTTCTGTTAAGTGATTATGCTACTGAAGTAATCTTCTGTTAGATTTTTGACTTGTCCTTTAGCTTTGGGCTAAATTATTTCTTGAACACCTTGGCAAAAATTGGTGGAGAGCGGGAAGAAGGGGAAAAAAAAAAGGGGAAAAGGAAAAAAAAAGGGGGGTTTTTTTTTGGGGGGGGGCTCTTCTAGTGCCTTGCCACTTCGGAAACACATGCCTATATGCCAAAAACTGACCAGGTGGCTTGGGGTGGGCAAGTAGCCTGGAGCCTGGGAGGGGAGGTCAGGTGGAGTGATGGAAGAGAGTCGTCTGGTTTAGCCCTCTCTTCTGACCTTCATTCCTGCGATCATGCACAGCATCTCAGATCTTGGCACAGCTCACTTTGACTTGCTATTCCAAGGGTGCTCTCATTGTCCAGAAGAGCAGCAGTGGAAT
>NW_009196083.1:50264-82987 GCF_000690835.1 Fulmarus glacialis | reverse complement strand
CATGAGCTGCTTTAGACCTCTACCCATGAAGTGTGGATGAAAATATGATTTCATCAAGTTGTTTACACAGATCATCTCAGTTGTCCATGCTGGTCAGACTCCTGTTTACTGAACTAGCATACTTGCTGAAAGTTTCTTTGCAGTGACTATGGGTTTTCTTTCCTCTGCATTCTTGATTTTTTTATTATTATTATTTTTTATTTTTAGGCTTTCTTCAAACAGCTGTCATGGGCTTCTTTGATTTTTGTTTTTATAATAACTGCAAGTCACAACAAAGTATCTAGTTCTCCTTATCACAGAGGAACACTTCTAAATATAATTTATAAGCGATCAAAATTCAGAAAGAAAAAAGACTTGATCTTGTGGGACCTGATTCATAACTCTTCAGTGCTTTGGGGTTGGCAGCCCTGTAAGTTGAGAAGAGTTTTGCAAGTTGTTTAAACTCCAGCTTTGATTACAGTGATTAGTTTTGCCAGGCAAAAGGAAGATATTTTCCTTCTCTTCCTGTGGGAAGCTTCAGAACAACATTTAGCTGCCAGCTGGTCTTTCATGAGCAGTCTCAGATTTGAAATGTATGCATGCTTAACCTCTAGCTCTTTGCCCAAATGACTACAAACCTAACTTCCAGCTGGGCTGCCCCCCTTTCTAACAGCTGAACTGTTGTTCTCTGTTTGCTTATGTTGGAGGCTGCTAATGCTCAAGAATTAATGATGGCAGGGGAGGACAAGAACATTACTACTGATTTGTAACACAGCCTTGATAACACAGTTTGGCTGAGCATACTTCTCGGTCCTAGAGACTGGATCTCTTTGAAGGACAAAATACTCTGCCTCCTTCCCTCATCAGGTATTTGGAGATGAATTTCTTTTCTTCTGGGAAAGACTTGCTCTTAAACCTACTGTTTCCAAACAAGCAGCAAAAAGCTGAATCTAAGACTTCTTTTCTTTATACCGTTGCTTGACCCTGCTGACTTACTGTTTTTACCCAGTTGTCTTCACTGCCAAAGGTGGTTAAGGGACACAGAGACCTGTCTTGCAATAGGTGATCCCTTTTTGATGGAAAGGAGGGAGGGAAGTTGTCAGTTACCTATAGTTGTATCTTCCCAATGATCTGTGTGAAGTGCGTAGCATTGGTGTAATACCCAAAGGCTCTAGCATCTCTTGGCATTAAGAGTTTTAGTATTGGAAGTAGTGTTGGCACATACCCCTCGTCTTCAAGTGAAACTGAACAAACTCTGGGGTCACAGATTCTGCACAGTAGGAGTTGCAGTATTAACAGCAATGACATTAATCAATTCATAGATACCGTGCACAGAGCAACGATCACCTTGCAACCTAACATAAAGAGAGCTTGAAGCCAAACTCTAGACTATGGGTGGATTTTTTTGTGAGGTTATGGTGTGGTTTTTTATTACCTTGGTACAGATGTTTCTTTTATTGGCTATTTTACTTTCCTCTATAATAATTCTCTTCGCTCCCATGAGATGGCCCCTGTATTCTTGACCTGCCAGCCGTAAATAGCAGGGAAAGGAGTCCTACTTGCACCAAAGCCTATCGCAGGTATTCCTTCCCAGGTGGTAGCCAGAGCTGTTGGAGAAACTGGCTTCTTACTGTGTTCTGTGAGTAGAATTTGAATTTGCACAAGCAAGAACCCATTTAAAATATATGTGTTTGTGAAAGGCACTCTAGAGTTTTTCTGCAGCTCTGTGTGCTCTACCTTCGGCACCTTGTTCACCAGAAAGATGCTGAGGACAAAATGTTGGAGATGATGTGTACAGTAGAGGAATGTGGGAGCCTGTCCCCTCCCTCCACAAATAAAAACACACCTCTCCTCTGTCATACGGGACATTACGAGACACAGGGATGACAATCGAGCTGAGCTCACCTCCTTTGTTAGCCAGAAGGGTTGATCTCTTTCCTGGTCATAAGATCCTGTGCCTTTTTTTTTGTTCTGGCACCTCCTGAAAAGCATACCCAGCAAAAATAAAAGGGAATGTTTACTACCACTTTAGTCATCTGACTGGGTCACTAGGGGAGCAGGACCTAGCAGAGGTCCCACAGAGAGAAACAGGTAGGACTGTCTTTTTTGGCAACTGTAAGCTATTGCATCAGCTCAGCTGTCAAGTCTAACTTCTCCTTCAACCTTGCTAAAGACTGCAGCCACGAGATTTATCAAATGAGTGTTATTTATTTGCACTTTATGAGAAACAGTTCCCTTACTGTGTACCAGATGAGTTACAGGTGCTTAAAAATGCTCCAGGTAATAATGCCTCTATTCACAAGATCAAGAAAGCAGTCTTCACACAAGCAGGGTTCAGAAAGAAAGGGACCTTTTCAGAACTGGGTGTCTCTTTTATTCATATACCCACACAGGTACTGGTCCAGAATGTCCCCATTAGCTGTTACTAGCAGCTTCTTTGTTATTTCTGCACTGTCTCGTTTTTGTGCTTTAAGCACACCTGCACTTATGTCTAGGCCATAAAGCAGATTTTCAGGTTAATGGCAAGTTTTGATCAGTGTCGACAGATTCCATTTTTTGTTAACTGCTTTTGTATTTACTAGGCTTGAGTACATGTAGGCCTTCACAGCTGGTCAAGGGAGCACAGCAGTATTTGGTTTGTGTTCTATGGGTAGTGCTGTGAAATGGTTAGAATTAAACGTGACAGCCAGTAAGGTTACAGGGAAAGAAAAAAATGTGGTACGTACCATCAGATATTTCTGAACAGAGGATATTACTTGGTGAGTCAGAGGCTTCAATGCCACGTTCCATGTGTTGGGTGACTCTTGTTCCAGGGTGCTCTGTACTGCTGAAAGCTAATAAAAGGTGCTTCAGTTAAGGTGAGTCCAACATTATTTGTGTTTAAAAATAAATAAATGAATATAAATAGTAGGGGTTTTAGGCAAGATGGAGCGCATATTCTTCTATCCATTGCAAGAACTTGCCAGCATGAAAAGCAGTGTTTTGATGACCTAGACAGGCTAAATACAACTTCATGGTGAGCCAACAGAAATTAATAGGTTTTTGATAGATTATATTTTTCACTTGTGGTTAAGCAGTCTCTTTCACAGCACCATTGCTTATATTTTGCCTGTATATAGAGGTTCCCAGCACGGATCAGGGTCCTGTTGTACCAGGTATCATAAAAACAGATAAGGAAAGTCAAGAACTTCGGTCTTGTGTTTCTAGGCTACCTTTTCATGGCCCTGACAACCCCAGCCTTGCGGTGAGTTTTCTACTGATACTAGTTGAAATCTTTTTGAAGGGAAGAAGTCTGTTGGAGGGAAGCTGGTAGGCAGTTACTGCCTTTGGTTGGATGGGGTTAAGTGCATGGACCTGTTTCAATCATATATTTAATGCTTGTGTGTGTGTGTGTGAGAGAGATGATCAGGTAGTTCAGTGTGGAAGACTGAGCCAGGGTTATTGCACCATTTTGAACAAATATTTCCAGACTTTCAAAATTAACTATAAGGGGTTCTGACTCTTCAATCCAAAATCCATCAAATCTGTTTAATAAAAAAATATGGTAGCTAGACAGTACTTTTGTGCAATTTTACACCTTCTGTCTCAAATTAAAATATTTGGAGCTGTGGTGTCTGTTCTTAAATCCCCACCCCCACCAGTAATTTTGCTCATATGTTATCCATAAATCTTGTCTGTTTTAAACGTTCCAACTAATAGTTAGGCAAAACGTTTAGCATAATGATATGATTAACAGAGTCCATTTTTTTGGCAGCCTGGATGCTGTTTTTCTTAAGCAAGCATTGCAGTTTATCCTGATTAGAGATAGGAAGGAATTATTCCTCTTCTTGGAGGTTTTTTCTTTCTTTTTTTTTTTTTTTTTAATATGAGGATTTAGGGGTTCTGTATTCATTTTGCAGGAATATAATGTGTGATTTGGCTGGATCTTTGAAGTGGTAATATTATAAATCTCCCAATCACCATTGCCCAATCTGTTTTAGCATTCATGTGCCTAATTTCTGTTTGTAATCTGATTACTGGCTTGAGCTGCTCCAGCTTGCAGCCTATTGCTATGCATTTACTGTACTCCCTGGGACGCGATAGCCTGACAGCTCCAGTCCTGTGCTATGAAAAATCTCTACGCGATATTGCTAAGACAGGCCTAGGGCTGTGGCTGGTTGAGAATTAGCTGCTATTGTAGTTTCTCTTTGCTGAATCCTTTGTTTGTGCAACCATGTTCAGAAATCCTTGGATCTCCAGCTATTTGGGAAATGTTAAATACTCTGAGGAGCAAGGTAAGAGTTCCAAGTAGATAGAAGAAAATGCAGTTCATTTGTGTGTGTTTAATTTCTCTCGTATATACGTATGCATGTGTAAATATTGTTTGACTGGATCTTCTGCAGCTGCATTAGCTACTTTAGCAATCAGTATGCAGTTAGTCACCTAGGCTATTTCATTATTTCCTAAAGGACACTTTTGAAAGATCCGATTAGATGGATCTTTTAATTAGCTTAGCTTGCCACTGACTTAGGGCCTTTAAATATACTAAGTAATACTGGAAAGTTGCATCTACTTTTTTTTTTTTAAAATTCAGCATTTTTAATTTCTTATGTATTAAACTATGGATAGTGGTTTTACCCAGTAGTTTGTACCTAACAGGGAGGGGGACTAGACTGAACAAATGCTTAAACTTGTGAGCAAGTTTGATTTATACTTCAGTAAATATACTCTTAATTTTAAATACAAATATTTAAAATTTTTTTAATGTGCATGTTTAGAATTCTTCAGTGAAAGAAGGAACAAAATGCTGTTGCAAAGATTTTCTTTCTGTGTATCAGGTACTGTGAGGGTGGGGTTTTTTTCTTTACATTAACCATTGAATTAAGACTGTGTTAAACTGATGTTTCTCTTGTGGACATCTTTATTTTCTTTTGAAGCAGAATTGTTTTACTTTTTTTCCTGTGTTTGTATTTAATTTTAAGACTTTCATATTGTAGTAAGTAAGTTTTATTGGACTTTAATCCTCTCACATGGGGTTTATTTGAACAGGAGGAAATACATAAAATACCAAAACTGTGTAACAGAATATAATTGTCTGGTTGGGTTTTCTGTGTTTGTGGAGAGGAAGAGAGGAGCTTGCCCCTGTGAAGTACAGAAAAGTTTTAAGATGTTTTTGAGGCATTATAGATGCGGTATGTGTGAATGTTACTGGATATGTTTAATGGGTAGCAAGAGTCAGACCGGCTTGTGTGCCCCCTCTTAGCAGCCTTTCTCCCTCCCTTCTCCCAGCGAAGCAATGAAAGCTACTTTCTTCCCTTCTCATATCCCCTCTCCAGTTTTGGCTAGGGTAGGGAGAATTTCTCTGTGGTCTGCTTGTGGTTTTCATGGTGGACAGCTGGTTTAGCGCCAAAAATTATAGAATGGGTTATATCCCGTTAGAACGGCTATAAATTTAAGATATGCCTGGTTCTGATTATTCTGATATTGAGCTGGGCTTTTTAAGTTACTTCTCACAATAATGTAAATCTGGCCTTTTTAGAGGATACTTAGAGCATGGAGTATTCTTTTTAATGTTGTAGTGTAAAATATAATGATTTATATACCATTCATACTGTTTTTCTTATAATACTCTGGTTTGGTCTAACAAGATGTTTCTGTGTAATCTGTGTGCTTTATTCTCCATTTACTTGGAAAGAGAAAATGAATGTTAACAAAAACAGGAAAAAGTTGCCTATTAAAGTTGAAAAATGCTATTAGCAAAGCTGCTTGAAATCTGCAGTGACTTGTAGCAGATGCCTAAAAATGCCTTTCTGCAAATTTAAAGCCTCTTTATCAAGCTGTTAAAATGGTCTCTTTTTTTTTCACTTTTTTTTTTTTTTTTTTAATTTTAATGTGTTTACCTGGAGAGGTGGCAGAAAGAAGTGGGAGAGGAGGAGGGTGAGAAGTTTTGAAAGGCATAGATGAAAGATAAATTCTCTAAATTAAGACCCATGTTGTCAGCTATAATAAGTTTCATTAAACCCTTTCTGCGAAAATAAGAAACATCCTACCTAGATTTTAAAATATTTTGTATAAGCAAAAAATATTTTTTTGCCAGTTAATTTTTCTTTGAAATAGTTAAATCTCAGTTCTGATGTGGAGTAAAAGGGATGTTGCTGCTTTTGAAATGTTCTGAAGTCCAGGTTGTGTAATATTCAGGTCTGTCTTTGAAAAATAAAATGAACACTGTGTCAGTGACCAATTGTTTATTAATTTAGGGTCTTGGGGTGGTTGATTTTAGATGGGTGGTCCCATTTTAGATGGGACGGAAGGCAATTTTCCTGTTAGGAGTAAAGTATTAGTAGCTTCATGTGTTTTTCAACAGCACTCACAGACCAGGTGCTCCCCTGCTCCCTGGCTAGCAGTTCTCCAAGGTCTCTTAATAGCATCCTCATTGTTGAATGGAGGCAGCCGGTACTTGGAGCGTTGGTCCGCCTTGCCACTGGTCATTGTTTAGACCCTCTGATGATGTTCTTGGCTGCAGAAATGAAAAAGTTAAATCTGGGGGGAGAAAGGGGAAATTGCCCTTTGCTTGTTACGGTTCACAAAGGTTTGGGAACTAGTGGCTTTGTAATACATACTTTTTGAATATAAGGCTGCATCTGACACAGTTTTGCTCTCAGTGTAAACATGTGTTCCTCTCTGAAAGTAAGCATGTTCTAAGGCTATTCAGAAAAAAATGGGAGCTTCCAAACAGTAGACAACCTTCAGAAATATTTCTGTCATGGATGGTGTAATACTGTTGTTGCAACAGATCCTCAGCTGGGCATCTCTGACTTCTGCAGTGAATATGCAGTTTTTATAGTATTGCTAGGCTGCAGCCAAAAAGGCTCTTGCTGCTTGCAGCATTTCTCATTTGCAGAGTGCTTCATAAACATGTCTACTGCCCATTTTAGAAGCTGGGAAACTGAGTCAAGGAGTTTAAATGATAGCCCCAGGCTGCAGTGCTACACCATGAGTACTGGGATTAGAACATGGCAGTTCCATAGTGTTGACGCTTTTGATTTGTTTACTGTCTGTACTCATTTTTGCAAGGCTTTGGTTTATCACCATCTTGGACATGCCAGCTTACAGCTCTTTAACTAGAGCGAAGGCCTTTGTACAGTCTTTTCCAGTGGAAAAGGACTATGATTGGAGACTATAACGTAGTTTCCTAAAAGTTTCCCATTTATTAAAGCATCTTCACTATGGTGTGGTTTTTTTCATTTCACAGATTTTGGCAGAGAAAACTCAGTCAGATTTAAACCTTCACGATTGCTCCAAAGGAAGAGAGCATTAAGGTAAGGTCAAGTTTTTCTTTCCCAGTGAAGATGACTGGTTGCATGATTGTAACTTGCAGTCATTGCTTGAATCTATGTTTATTCTTTTGTTAGGGAAAATGATTATTGGTTCTCTCGCAGGACCAAGCTTTGGCACAAAGCAGATGCTCTGAACAGCTATTGAAAACACCAACCGCCTCCTAAGTAATGTGAAAACTTATAGCTGGCAGTGCTTGGGGAAGAGTCCCACTCTGCACTGAGCCTCCTGCCACTGCAATGCCCATTTTTCCTTGCATGGCACAGACACAGTACACACATTTAGTGAACCACCTTGGAAAACTGATCTGTCTGAAAAAGAAGGTGGCTGAAGTGGGTGAATTAATTACACAGCTGTTCAGAGAGCTTTTTCAGCACATGGGAGGGGGACACCATAGAGATGAATGGAGAGGTGACGTTGCTGCTTCCTTGCAGGGCCATGCTGCCTCGTGCCTGTAATCTTAGGGCATAGTTCCACAAGGCTGAGTAAGGGGATATAGTTCACAGTTAAGCAAGGTGGCTGGTCACATTCCCTCTCTCTTCCCATCCTCACTCCGACTGCTTTTTGGTGTCTACCTTTGTGCTTGCTGGACTCATTCATAATGGTGCAGAGGGGAGGTCAGGGAGTTGGGAACTTGGTCTTGCCTCAGCAACCAGCTGTTTTGTTGGCTCAGCTGCACAGGAATCCACCAGCCTTAGGCACCCAGGCTCATGTTTGCAAGCATCTTTTCAGTCAACGCACACCTTCTGGAGTGCACCTGATTCCCTGCCATGTTGTTTCTTAGGTACTGTAGAGAGATGGAGGGAATAGGTGTACAAGACACATTGTGTTATGGAAGGCAGGTAGGGGAAAGTAGAAATGACAGTAGCAGAGAAGGATGTGACTGTAGAATGGACCTTTTATATAAGAGTCCAAGGAAGGAAATTCTCCTGGAGGTAGAGAAAGAGGGGAAAAAAAAAAAACCTCCAAGCACCTAGCTGGCAGATATACAAGTGGATTTTCATGCATGTGTTTCAATCACAAAATCTCAGTATATCCCATAGCTTTAATCCAGATGGCAGGGCAATGTTACCAGTGGCATTTGGATCAAACTTCTGCTTGCTGTTGGGCATGTAACTAGGTTAGTGGGACAGCTATTTAGAAACTGTATGCTGCTGCTGCAGCAGCAGATGAAGTTTTCAGCCTGGAATCCCTGATGTATAGAAGCAGCCCACACTTACTTTGGAAGTTGCAAGAGCGGTATGACTACTGAGACTGTCAAATACTCTACTAATGCCACATTATACATTGTTTTTAAAGAAAAACTATTGAGGTTGTGAAATACTGTTGCCTGTGTTTTAATGGGAATCTTAAGAATTCCTGAACATTGGAGTGTATAATGAGTTTGTTGGGAACCTGAGGCGAAACCTATGTGAAATAAACTTGTGGGACCTCCTGGTGTTGATTGCATTTCATGAGCCATGATCACAGGCTGTATTTCAGGCAAGCAAAGGAGGAGAATTTCCTCTTTCAGTATCCGGATTTAACAGGGACTTTAAGAAGAAAGAATTCGTGCAAACGTCTAAATGTTTGGGTTTTTTTTTCATTTAGAGAAACCCAAGTATGCCTTAAATTATTTTAATAATGAATGTGCATAGCCTAGCTGTTAAGTGCAGAAACTCCTGGTGCTGCTGCACAGAATCTGCACCTAGATTTGTAGCATGACTTGAGAAATTAAGCAAAGGTGAGTAGATGTAGTTGTGATACTTCTAGAACAGGGTTGTGGATGAGTTTGAAGGTACAATATACTTGGCAATCCAAGCCTGACTGACTGACTCTGCTTAAGCAACTAAATTGTTGCTGCAGCTGCTCCTTTGGCAGAGAAACTAATAAAGCAGGGAGACATCTGGATAGATCCCTTTGAGCAAAAAGGGAAGTCTTGGTGAGGAATTACTTATGAGCATATTTTTTTAAAACCCTTATGAGTAGTGTCCTGTAATTTTTTTTTTTTTTTTAAACTATTTGGAATTGCTTTAACATCATTCTGACTCAATTTAGATTCCTAATGAATGTTCTGTGACATGTCCTAAATATGCCTACTTTCATTTTTAGAACTAATTTTATATATGTATCTATAAATACTCAATCGTTTGGTTTGACTGTATCATCTTCAGAGCAGTGCTTTGTCTCTGAATTCTCTGTGCAAGTTAAAGCAATGTAATTGATACATCAGTTTAAAACATTTTGTGTTTCTAATGTGCAAACATTTAAAACAAGCAATGCCACCTGCAGCTTTGCAAGAGAGAGCAAAAATGCCTCTGAAGATGAAAAACTCCTCCATTGTTGATAAAATAGTATATGAAAATAGTTAATCATTTAAAAATAAACAAGTAAATAAAAGTTGACAGTCTGTCCAGAGGGAAATGGAAAATAAGGGCATAAGGGAAACTGTGAAGGGACTTTCACAAAACAGATAACCTGTGATGCCATGTAGCCCAGCAAGGGTTAGACTTAAGAAGTTTGTGGTTATTAAAAGAATTTTAATGAAATCTGCCAGTGAGCAAAGGTTGGAAACCACCCTCAGTACAGAGGAGGAGGGAGCTCACATACAGGAAGAACTGCATGACCTTGAGGACTAATAGAAAAGGGATGTAATGTAATAATACTAAGTGCACAGTTGTGCATTGGGGGCTGATAAATTTTTCTGTCACTTGCAACTGATGAAAGCAAAGCCTTGGCATATTAGTTTCTCATGCGGGATTGAGCAACCAGCATAGTGTAGTTATAAAAAGGCAAATGTGTGATAGATCCAGGCATTCATCTGGCTAGTCATATAATAATGCTTTCTCTATTAAAATTCCTATTTTTATAAGACACTGCTAAGACCCGGGTCTAGAATCAAGACTGTCCAATTCTGGACACCATATACAAAAAAGATGACTTAAAACTGGAACAGGTAGAGAGCATTTTTACAGATAATCAGTGAAACTGAGAGCCTGTCTTGAGGAAGCTGAGTAGATGTGGAAAACTTCTGTTAAGAAAAATAAGTAAGGTAACTGACAACACTGGCATGAGAACAAGTGGATGGAAACCCAGTGAATGACATTTAGACTCCCTGGAGTTTGGAGGAACGGGCAGGAGTGAACCTAACTAGCGTACAGTATTTGAAAGTTTGTTGAGGATCCACAAGCAATGCAATAATACAATTCTTTTTAGACCAGCAGGCTAGTGCCAGTCCTGATTGTGTGTGATTTTACCCTTGGAAATTCATGTGGGACTGAGGCACAGTTGTGAATGTTAGTGCACAGTTAATTTAAACGACGATTTTTCTGTATGAGGGAATGCTTTTCTGTGCAGAGTCCCATGTTTATGGAAACTTAAGGTGCTGCACTGTCAGAAGCATTATGGAAGCAATTGGGGATGCTGCTAAATAAAGCCCAGGTATTCAAAAGCCATGAGCTGGGTCCCTCAGTGCTTTTGAGACAAGTCAATAATAAGAATCATGAGTGTTTGCAATGTGGGGTTAGGCATATAGAAACATGCAGTTAACTGTCTGATTCTCTGCCCAGTCTCAGATAACACACACACCTATTTGCTTGTGGCTGCGGTGTGCTACTTTTTTATTTTATTTTGGTTTTTGTTTAGTTCCATTAAAGTGTTTTTGCCCTGTAACAATACACAGTTTTCTGTAATGGACAGCTTATTGCAGCTCTTCATCTTCTATTTGCTATTTTCTGTAGTGGCTAACATTGCTTTTCTTGGCAGTACCTGGAATAATTTCTGTAAGTGCAGTTGTTGGAGATGATTCGCGGCAGGTGGCATGGTGCCTGAATGTGACACAGCCCAGTTTCTTTATTGTCATTTCAAGGGTTTTACTCTCTCCTCAATGTCTTCTTACAAAGGAATATTATTTATAAATGATAAAGAACCAAATACTTCTTGGAGTTCATGTAAAATGTTATTAGTCATTGTATGTTAAAACTCTTTTCAATGAGAAATGTTCTTCTAGAATAGGGAGTACAGAATTTTTTTTTTTTTTTTACTATTTTTTCTTTTCTAACCAAATACCCTTGATGAAAGGGTATTCAATTTTTTAAAAAGCCATTTAAAAACTGTCCTAAGGAAGGATTTTCCAACAGTAAGGCTGTGCAATTTGTCTTATCAGAATGACAGTAAATCATATGGCACATCACTACCGTAGCAAAATGAAAAAATAGTTTCGCTGTGGGGATTTGTATCTGTTACACCTGTCTACACAGTTTACTAAAGGTTTTAAGACTAGTATAAGTTTTCTTATGCCTGGTTGGGATAGTTTAGAAGTCATAATGGCAGAATACAGCAGTTCTCTCTCTATTTTCAATAATTGGAGAGAAAAATCTCACTGTTTTTACCCACAAGGAGGAACACTTCCTCCAAAAAGTCTCTGTAGACAGCATCTACTTTAGACTATTATGACACCTACATTTTACAGTTAAAATTTGTATATTTAATGAACATATTTAAAGAAATATTTTGTCTCATCTAAATGGGCATTTTTGCTGTTTTGAAAAGACAAGGTATAAAACTAAATGATCCGCTGCTCATATTAGTGTATTATAAGCCATATATGTTCCAGAGATCAGTGCAGTAACAACAATGGGGCAGTTGTGCAGAAGGCTTCTAGGTTGGAGTGTACATACAGTACTGCATTTGATGAAGTATGTTTTAATATTTATGGAGAATAATTTGATATAGATTATTTCAAATATAATTGCTAGTAGAGCATTTTGAAGGCAGTCTCCGGTCAGTAATTTAATGCAAAAATGTGTCACAATCCGTTCCAAACAAGTTTCAAATTATGTTAGGTTTGGCTTTGTGAGTTTCTTGGGGTTATTTCTTATTTTGTTCTTATGGAAAATATTTTCTTTGGTATCTCTGTTAGACTATCTTGCAGTAAATTGGTTACATCTTGGCTTTATTTGATGTGTAGCAGAAACATCCACAGTTCTGTAAACCAGATGTTGCTTTCAGTTTTCAGAAGGAGTTCTCATCTGAAGATAAAGAAGAACTTGCAAACAGCACAAAGGATATTGATGCTAATCTCTTAGCAGTACTTCCAAAAGGTAGGTAAGGGAGACACATTATGAACACAAGTGGTAATTTAACAGCATGAGAAGTTTAGGCTATGCAAGTGGAAGGCACAGTTAAAATCATTTAGGCACAGATGTTTTGTAAATGAGTCTTCTTTTCCCTGTGAAGTATGCATAGAGGATGAAACGGGATGAACCACAATGCTCTTTTACAAAGCCTTGTTACATCCCTGCTTCATAAAGTTCAGCTTTGTTTACCTAGTTTTCAATAGGTTAAGAAGTAGTTGAAATTCAAAAGTTCAAGAGAGGTTTCTTTGTACAGTTAGATTAGTACTGAATTCAAAGGTATTAACTTGGCTCGTAGTCTTAGCTCTTTCCAGTCCCCTTCGGTAGTTGGTAGAATCACTGTGCTTGCATGACCAACTGACTACACACTGAATTTTAGTCTTGCATGCTAAAGGACCTGCGCTACATATGGGTTTGGGGATTTTTTTTAAAAAAAACCTTCTGTCTTAGTCTGAATAACTTATGAAGAAAACAGGAGTTCCATCTTTATCTTTTGACATAGTTGAGGTAGAGGCGAGAATTAATTCTCTTGAATTATTTAGAGGAAATCACAATCTGCTTGAAAATAATTCTTGACTAGTAAAGGGTGACATTTGACTGAAGAACTACATGTAACTGGCATAAAGATGTTCCCTTCACTCAGAGATGTTGTGGATCTCAGAACTTCGATTAAAATTGTGTGTGTGTGTTCTGATGGTATTTTTATCCTTTTCAGACAAACTACAAGGCTAGATGAACTAATCCCAACATACAGGAACTGGCTTACTGTTTTAATGTCATTTGTTGCAGAATTCCTTTAGAAAGGAGCCCTTCTTCTAGCATAACATTTTGATGTGCTTGCTTTTATAATATAATCATTACAGATGTTCAGAAAGAGACTTCATTGACACAATGATGGAACAGAGTGATACGCATTTATACAACACAGACTTTCCGAGAGCACTAGTCAGTAAGAATACATAGTCCCTCATTATTCCATATTCTTAGCCTTACAATCATGCTGGCCAACAAATTAATTGTGAGAGCCTTCACTTGAGAAACCTTCTGTGTAAGTTGCTTCTCAGTGAACTAATTTCTATTCTAAGATGTCTCTCTTTCCTAAGAAATTATACTCGTAATAAAGGCATCAGATTTGGTGTGGACCAGACTTAAGAAAAAGTTAGCGGTGGGAGCTGATGGTCACATTCTGAGGGGACCACTTGAGGCCAAACACTTTCTGAAAATCCAGGTTATTTGTCTCATGTAGGGCCTAACTTTGATCCAGATTTGCACATGTTGGAAAATCAGAAGAATAGGTTTGATTTTCAGCTGATACAGACTGAACTGAGGTTCAAAGAGTCTAGCTGAAGTCTCACATGTTGCTCCCTGCAGTTAAGCATTGAACATGTTAGTATGCCTCTGCTAGCATAAACAGAAGATAAATGCTTCTCCAACCTGGTTTGTAGACCATCATCTTTCCAGGTGAGGAGAGGAGGAGGTAGGAACGAGGCTGGTAGGCGTCACTATTGTGTTAAATTTTCCTCAAAATGAAGATGTATATACCTGTGTTACAATGGTTGTTTACCATCGCTGAGAAATTAAACGTCTGGCAGGTAAACGTTTGATCCACATCTATTCAGGCTTCACAAATTTATGCACTCACTCTCTACTAGGGACTTTTGGAAGGCTTGATTTAGTTTTTACAGCTTCTGTATTTTAAAAATAAAACTGTCACATGCCTGCAACTTTATCCACATGTATCCCCTCTGCTGTTATCAAAGAGAGCTTTCAGCAAAAACATATTTATATTCTGTAACAAATGTGTCTGAAAGGTTTCTGAATTCTATAAGAAATCTTTGACCTTAATTTAAGGAGTTTTTTAAACATTCTTATAAGGTGCATTCCAAATGTACTTTTTGTTTTCTATTCTGGGACGAGACATGGAACAATACTGCTTTTGCTAAATACTGTTGTTATAAGGTAAATTCTGCTCCGAAGGTCTACAGTTACCAAAATTAAGATGCCTCTTGACTGTCTACCTTAGAGGGTGTCCTACCATAGCATCCTGCTCAACATCCTAAAATAAAGCCTGAAGTTCAGGGCTGTTCCTGAACTGTGGCTGTTCTTCCGGTTGCCCTTAACTATATTGACCAACAGTTATTACAAAGTGTGTTGGCATGAAGTAACTTAGATAAGGAGCTTTTACTGTGAAATTAATTATTTTAAGCTTCTTAGTCTTTTCTTGTGTGCTAAATCAGATCTTTGTGCTACCTTTTAGGTAGAAGTGTTGTTATTCTTTAATGCTGTCATGGGTGTCTTTGAAATGGTGTAGTTTCTGATGGTCATGTGGAAAAACATGCCATGAACAGATGCGAAATTGGCACCAACATATTCAAATTGCAAACTAAAAAAGAGAAACCCGATCACCTGAGCTTGCAAGGGCCAACCAGTGTCCTTGGGAATGAAATTTCTCCAACTGGCTTTCATGTTTTGAAGTAAAATATTTTATTCAGCAAAAAGAAATCATTACAGTAGAAGACTTCCTGCATTTTATCTTCTTTTTTTTTGCTTTTTCGTGCTTCTTTTCCCCACCTCCCCAGAAGAAGAATTGCTGAAACTGCTTTCACAAAAAGGCTCTGCAGATGTTGGCCAACCTAACTGAAATTACTGTCTGGAATCTCAAGTGTGGAAAAAGTGTAAGGCAGCATAGAGTAGTCCCATGCTATTTTTGTCCCATCTTGTTTGGGAAGGTGTTGGGAGAGATGCTTCATGAGGCCAGTGCTCTTTTTAGGACTGCAAAGCGGTAGTAGAATCTCTGGACCTCAGCTAACACGTAGCAAGAGGGTGTTGAGCTAATGCTGCTGGGAGTTCTTTGGATGTTCCACATTTCTTGTATGTGGACGACTTATAGTCGTGTTTCCTTTTTTTGGGGGGAAAAAAAAAGAGGACTTTAGTATATGAAGCTATGCTTTAGAGCTTTACTAAAGCTGTGTAAAAGACCTGTTGTCTGATGATGGTTTTAGGGACTGTATGAATTGGTGACTAGGGAAGAAAAATGATGAGGATTTGGATGGAATGTGGTTTTATTAACTGTGAGCTGTGGAGGCCTTTGACCTGTTTAAAGTGGCAGAACAATTATGGGTTTTGTTTTGACCATTTTATGTAGGTATAACCAACAGATGCAACAGAAAACTCTAAGAGCCACAGGAACAAACTTAAACAGAAGTAGATTTGGCAGAGGTGAGAGCAAAGTATTTATGAGAAATCATTTCCTTTGGTGTGAATGTGAGATGAAAGCTAGTTTCATATGGATAAGTTCTCTGTTTAATACAGTTCCACTGCTAGCACAGCTTGATTAGACAGGGTACCAGCGGGAGCTGCTTATGTATTGAGAGAAAAGTCTATGAAAACACAGCGTAAGGGCTCATCTTTGCTTTGGTGTTGGTTCAGGATGCAAATTTTGCATTGCCCAAGTCCAGTTCCCATCCATCTCCAGAGATCTGTGCCTGGTGCTTGCTGAATTTTAGTGGCTATCTTGCACTGTCAACCTCGTCAACAGCGTAGGCTTCAATCTGCTTTGCTGCAGATGCTGAAACTAGGCATGGAAGAGATGTCCCTTGGGTTAGCACTGTTAAGTAGCTGCATACTTAGCTACTCTGCACTGCTAGTTGCATCAAATGTGTACGTATTAGATTTTTTTCATGGCATGGTTACAATCTGAGCTAACCTGGCTTGAGAAATTGAAGCAGATAGCTTGAGTCTGCTTTCTGTAAAAATGTAGACTACAGGAGTTGTTTTGGAGAGTGGCCCAGCTGATTTCTTTCCCTTGTTAATCACACATTCTCAGTAGGCACTCATCTGTTGCCTCAGACGCTATATTCGTACCTCATTCATTTGCTTCTCTGAGTAGTCGTGATCAGAATACATTCATTCTTCCTGATCCAAGACATTTTACCTGGAGTCCTAGTGGCTTTTCAGCACTTAAGGTTGATATGACAGGCAATGTCAATAGTATCTATCTGTATCTATGAGGTATGAGCGCTGGTACTGACTACAGCAAACTTCCTGGACATGTGTCAGCTAAGCTGAAACCCTGACTTAGCTATGCATGTAAGTTCTTGCAGCAGAGGAAAGGGAGAGAAGGTGCGTCTGACCTTTAAAAGGGTGGTGTTTCAATAATGTTTATCTTCTAAGTATTTAGAGTGATGAAGTCTGGTAGGGAAAAAAGCTGATAGATTTACTTCTGCAGTCCTGCGGAACAGTGTCTACTAGACACTCTGGAGTCAGGCATTTCTGGTGGCAATCTAGGGCTGATTTAGCAGCCAGTAGACTTTAGCTTGCTTTAACTTTTGATCCCTGGGTCAACAGGATCAGAACTCCAGAAGTGCATTGCATCAGAATAGGTGCACGCAGCTTTTAGCACCACATCTTTGCCAAGGCAATGATGGGGGGGAGGTGTGTAGGGGTTTGTTAAGCCCTGTCCCAGACCCCCTAGGTCCACTACATCCATTGACAGCCTGGATGGTTTCTCTTCCTGGTGGTAAGAAAGTCACGCCACACTTGTTTATGTAGCACTCACTGCTCCAGTGTGGTTTGCAAACATCACTGATAACTGTGCACATATGTGTGTATATATAGGGCTTACTTCATCTGTCATGCCTCCTGTTGGTTCACTACTATTTTGTGAACTGTGACAGCTGTCTACTAGCACATAACACCACCAAACAGTTTAGGAGGAGAGAAGGAAAGTATATCCAATTAAAACTACAAGGGAAAATTAGCAAAGTAGAAAGTGATTAACCATGCAGGAGTATCATGAGGGTACACGGTAATTTTCACTCCAACAATGAGTTGCTGGGATTCTTGGGATTTGCTCAATATAACGGAATGGAGGAAAGTAAGGAATAGGGGACACTGTTTCTCTTTAAACATAGTCAGTCCCCAACCTTTGTGTAGACAGGGTAAGCAGTAATTCCATACTCTCTGGTTTTGAAAGGGGTTACTATGGCATGTAAGCTTGACCTCAGCTAATCAAAATACAAGTTGCCCAGCTTATACTAGATCTTGAAAACTGCTAGGATGCATAGCAGATTCTAGCTTAGCCTGGAAGTACCTGGAGGGGAGCACTCTTTGGTGTTTACACCTATGTGCCTAATGCACTTTTGACAACACAAGCTTAATAAACTAGGAAAACAAGAGGAAAATGCTTGTTCCCTGACAAAAGCCATTTCAAACCTCTTAACTTTATTTGACTGTTCCTTCTTATTCTAAAGCATTTTAGCAAGTTTCTGTGAGTTTCTGAAAGTTAGTAGCTTATAAACTGTGTAATCTTTTGTTGTCTCAGTTTCAGAATTAAGAAAACTGTTTGAACCAAACAACCAAGATTTTTTGGAAATGAAAAGGTAAAAAAGGCCTGTAAAACAAAACACAGCTTGTTTTGTTACCTCCTCTTAGAAACTCTCCCTTCAAATCTTCAAAGATGCCTGATTTCGCATTTTTCACATCCTTTTCAGAAAAGAGAGAATAGCTAGACGCTTAGAGGGAATTGAAAATGATACACAACCTATGCTTCTACAAAACTGTCCAGGATCAGTCACACACCGTTTACTAGAGGAAGATACACCAAGATATATGCGTGCAACTGATCCATACAGTCCCCACTTAGGTAAGTAGTATATATCAGTCAATCTTACATTGCTGAATTACTTCATGTTTACTATTCTATCATTTGTGCAGTACGTGGAGAAGAGTTTTATAGAAGAGCTGTGGTCTGGGTTTTTGTTAACTTGCCTTTTAATTCTCCAGTTGTCTTATTTGAAAAAGGTTGATTATCCATATTGTTTTAAAACAATAATTTGATATGAAACTTTTAAAGAATTATAACTAATACACATTTCTTAATCATATGTATGTGCTTTTGGAGACATAAGTGCAAAAATGTAATGTGTCTCTGCAGTCACTAGTACACTTTGATTTGTAGGAAAATGGGAAGCTTTTACTTCACTCAGTGTGAATGTGGGTAGGGTACTCGGAGTTGTGGGATGGACTTGCTCATATATGTTGTACTTTTGACAGGAAGATCAAATGAAGAGGAGGAAACTTCAGATTCTTCTGTAGAAAAACAACCCAGATCATCCAGATACCGAGCAGAAATCACAGGAGGTAATACAGAGCCCTTGTATAGTACAGGAAACATGGATGCCCAGGAACTAGAGTCAAAAGCAGAAAGAATAGCTAGGTACAAGGCAGAGAGGCGGCGCCAGCTGGCAGAAAAATACGGATTATCTCTTGATTCTGATTTGGATTCTGACTACTCATCCAGATATACGCGGGCAAGGAAAGATCCCGACAGCGTAGAAAGAAAGGGAGTGAAAAGTGAAAGGCAAGATGATGAAAACAGGGACTGTGGCTCCCTGTATTTGTCCAGAACTGAGACGAAGGAGTCAAAGAGTGTGATTTCTGAATCCAAAGAGTACTCCAGCCATGAAAAAGATGGTTTTCCAGATAAAGAAGACCTCTCAAATGAAAAAAGTAATAGAAAAACAGATGATGACAGTGCCATTAGACAGGCTTCTGACCCGTCAGCAATCTTGGATAGTTCTGTTTCACTTTCTGGACGAGAATCTTCTTCCTATAATGAAGTGCCAATATCACCAAAGCAAACCCCCAGAGAGTCCCTTTCTTCACCAAAGCGGGCAGCCTCACCGATCCATTTGCAGAATGACCAGCCCTTGCACAGTAACATCAGACAAAGGTAAGCATGATTCCTTTACCTTAATCACCTTCTGCAGCAGTGTCTACAGTATTTATGAGAATATATTTATTACCCTTGAGGAATGTATTTAGTGGCTTTGGATGTCTCAGGCTGGATTGGTTGGGTTTATTAAATCACAGTGTGTTTCTGATACGAAAGAGTGGGTATCTACTTCTGTGATTACGTATGTCCTTGGTTTCACTTTATATTTAAAGAATTCATGCTAAAATTAGGCGCTTTTGGGGGGGAGTGGGATAACTGATGTTTAAGATATTTACACAACTAGAATTGAAGCAGTTATGGTTCTAAATCTGCTCTTTTTTTTTTTTTTTTCTTCTTTTTCATAATCTGTTAGAGCAAGCCTTTAACTTTTTTCCTCTATAGCCTGTAATTCTTTGGGTGGGCGTTTCCAAGTAAAGGCAAGTTCTTTCTCAGTGAAGATTTGAATAGCTTCATGACTGCTTCTGCCAAAATAAAACAGGTCTCAGAGTTAAAAACTGAAAAGTGTCTTGGGTCAGTTGACATAATAGTTGATTTGTTTTCCTGCTGTGAAAGTGTAAAAGCCCTTTTGAACTGTGATAGTTAATCTTTCAGATAATATCATGGTATGTGTATGAAGGGGCAGAGGGGAGAGTTAAAATTTCATGCTGAATTTGGAAAACGTAGCTTCCCTCATGGTATGCTGAACTGTTTCAGATTTGACAAATACACTCCAGTAATAGGGTAACCAGATTCTTCCAGAAAGGAAAAAAAAAAAAGTTTTCACTAATTTCACATTGTAGTTTCACACTGTAGTGCAAAAACAGACTGTCAAAGTGTTATGGTGACTGAAAACAACACGTGACTAAGAATTTTTTAAAAGTATGATTTTCTCTAAGTGTGATTCTTTAATTTCTAGGTAGGTGGATAAATGGAAAATAATAACTGTAAAAACTTAAGTTAAAATGTTGCAGCTAAAAAAGATGTAAATTGTAGTGAGAACTTAATTGTAAACACATCTGCACCATGCTGAGCAGTGCTGACTGTTTCTAAAAAACTGAAATGAACTGGTATAAACTGAACCGTTTACGCTTTTTGGCATTTTTTTGCAGGAGGTTCAGAAACAAGCTACCTTGACTGGACTTCTTTATCCTTCCCATCAAAATTACAAAACTTGATTTTTATTTGTTGTGGCCTTATTAACTCATGTCAGCATACCTTAAATTTTGAATGAGGAAGCAATCTTCTACGTCAAAGATTAACCACATGGTGGATTAAGTCATCTATTTACAGTGCCTGTGAACTGCTCAAATGTACTTGGTCGTCTTTTTGGTTTCACTTTATTGCATAGGACAGACCAGTAGTAGTCTCTTAATTTTTTTTTCATAGTTTTTCATTATTTAGGTGACTTCTAATCCTGCTCACCTTCTTTTGCATGGTACGTGGCTATATAAGCTATCATTGGACTCTCCCAATTAAGCCAAAATTTTAAAGGAATATTATCATTTCAAAAAAGCCGTCAGAGGCAAAGTAAGTCAACATACTTGGGAAGGTACTATCTTATATTTAGTTTATGTTTTAAGCTTACAATTTTGCTACTTCAGTAAGGAAAACAGTCATTGCAGGGTCATCTGTACAACTGAGACAAGAGTTGTATTGAAACTCCTTGAGCCAACTAGGTTATTCCAGGCTCCAAAAAACTTGTCTCTGAAGCAGTCTCAAAGCAAACACTATAAAATATTATCCCTTATCTTCAAATGATCAATTTGAGATAAATCTCTTGATTAATCCAATCACTGATAGGAAGGGATATTGGAGCAATGGACCTTTGGCAGGTTGTTTTCTTTGTTTTATGAGGTGAAGGAAGGGCCAAAGTTTTCGGCCTTAGGAAAGCAAAGAGAATACCCCATCAAACTTTATAGCCAAGAATGTGTCTGCTGCAGTGTAAAAAGGGGTTTTATTTTCTTTACTCTCATAAAGCAATCCTAGTCCCTGTTTCTGTGAGGGGAAACCAATGAAACACTGAACAATGAAATGCCTTCTAAGTTGTTATCTCTTCCAACTCAGGAGAAGCTGCACTTAATGCAGCGTTGGTTGGATTGGCAGTTGCCCTGGTGAAACAGCATGCTGACTAGAGAGAGACACCTGAATCTGCTGATTCACAGATTAGCCTTTAATGTGGAGAAGTTGGGTCTCCTTATAAAGCTCTTTCATTATTAGCTAACAAGTGTGTTTTTTCTAATGCAGCTCTATAAACCAGTTACAAGTTCAGACTGAGCAGGCTGAAGGCATTATCAAATCATTCACAAATTCCAGCTGTTTCTTTTTAAAGCTGCCACTTCTGGCATTACCTATTTTCTTGTAATAAAAGATGCTGCAAAAGTTGGGCCCAAGAGAAATAATTAAGAAACAGTGTTTCTAATGGGGGCATACTTTTTCATTTGTTAAAAGTCATATGTCCCTACGAGATCTAATGCTGTGAGAAACACTAAGGGATCAGCTGTGTTTGGCAAGTACTGGAGACAGGCCCCTTCTGCAAGGTATTTCTTTTTTTGAAACGTAGTTGTTCTCCGTTTCCAGATAATGAAATAGTAAGATCCATTTTCAGGTGGGTTCTGATGTTAGGACAGTTCCAGAGTTTAAACTCCGTCCCATTTGTGGTGTGGTCATTTTTACTTCTCTGGTCTGCAGTAGCGCCATACTAACAAATGAGAGACTGGGGCAAAAGCAGCATGAATAAGTCATAACTTAATTCAAATTGCCAACTGCATTGTCACTGATTTCAGGTTCTTTCTGGGTGAGGTTTGGGTCAGTATTTGCGTAAAACAAGTTTCCCACAATTACTGTCTGTCTTGTCTTTTGAAGGAAATCATCTGCACCCACCAAGATGTGGTGTAGCTCTTACAGCAGCCGAGAGTTTAAACTTAGGATTTGGTCTCTTGTTTGGATATGCATGTAGGCAGTAGGTGGTATTTTAAAGGCCAAGTTGCCAAGAGCTCGTTCTTCATTCTAATAGCCCTGACAACTTCCAGTGCCAGTGCGTACTCAATGGTGTGATATTCAGAGATTTAAGAATAACCTCTCAGAAACTCTTGTCCCTGTTTCTGAGCGGTAAAGAAGTCATTGCCTATTTCCATGCAGTCTGTTTAAAGTTACTGTGTGGTAGTCTCCTATAAGGCCATTTGCACAAGCAAAATAAGGGCTAACGCCAGCTTTCCAGGTGGCTGCTGTTTTGAAGTCAGTTCCACATTATATAGCTTGCAAAATTGTTTTTGTTAAATTTAAATTTGCTGACTTCAAATTGGAAAATAAATGCAGCTTGCTTTGGAATACATATGAAAGCTTTGTGCCTTCAGTCCTAAGACGATTTAATAATTAATCCTATTATCCATCACTGAGAAGACAACAAAGTGCTGAGAAGGTATCATTTGACATTGTCTGCATTTGGCTGCTGAAGTGGCCAATTAATTCTAAATTCAAAACATGGCTTGCGTTCTTCTGACTGCTCTCTTCAAAGGATGAATGATCAAGTACAAATAATTGCTGCTTGGGCCATGCCCACTATAAAAATGTGCCAAAGTACACATTAAGAGATGAGAAGGAAGTTTGCTTGCTTCAAAGCAATTCCAGCTACCTGGTCAGCTCCCGTGAAAGGTTTTTTCCTCCTTCTATTTGGTCAGTTCCTTTAGGAATTCAAAAACATTTGGAAAAACAAAAGGTGTTTTAACAGTCAGTGTTTGACTTTGTTCTAAGCTTGATTTGGATAAGGTGGCAACTGTAGGTAAGTTCTCAATTTTAAACTTACTTGCAGTAAATGCTCTGTTATCTTAAGAACAGTCATTAATTTGACTTTTTTCAGCTATAGAAGAGCAGCTAAGAAAAATTAAAGTAGATGACCTAGAGCTTAATTTGGGATTTTCATCCCAAATGGCTCTACTGCAATGCGAGGAGTTCTTTCAGATGTAGGTATAGGTAATGGAAAGCAGCCTAGCTGCTTGTCACCTCCAGGGAGTTTGTTTGTAAAAGTTAGTGTGGCCGGACAGTCTGTGCTTGCAAAGTTAAAAGTATTTGATGTGATCCACTGTTGCTGAGGTGTAGATGAAGGTGGGCATTAGGAGAGTGTTTGAGAAACTGTACGTGGATAGTCTGCAAACACCCTTTCCTGTAGGGCTTTTAAAAGTTTGCAGTGCTCTTGTTTCTTTTTATGCTTTCATTTCTCCAAAATGGAAACAGAATAAAGTCAAGACAAGAACAAATTGGGGGTTACTTTGTTTTTTAAGCTTTTCCTTTCCCAGTCATTCAGTGACACATGTTTTACGTGAGCTAACTGGGTTTGCATTTCTGAAGCTTTTGTGATACAGGGCTAGAAGAGGGGAGAGGAGTTCCAGCTGCTCCTGAGAATTTCTTAGGAAGTATGATATAGCCATCTGAATTTCTAACTTCACTAAATTCATATTACTACTTCATTTTGGACCCAGCGGTCTTTCCCACTTTAAACCACAAATTAAAGGAATTATTTTAGCAACTTTTCCAGGTGTCCTTACATAAACCCTTCAAACTGACCTGCAATGGCAAATTGCAAAAATAAGATTGTGTAGTTGCTTTCATTTCTCAAATTCTGGACAATGTATACTTGGTAAAGTTACCTTTGCAGAATATTTAGCATTCAGAACACCTTTTAGATGTTTGTGGAATTAATACAATAGTTTGTTTCACAGTTTATTACCTTTCAATTTGGTTAATGTGCTGTGCTTTTATTTTCATGAACAGTCCTCTCTAATTGAGTAATTAAAAGGCAAAAAAAGCGGTGGGGAGGGAAGGCTGGGAGAAACAATGGGAGCATGTCTGAGATCTCAAAAATTATCTGTTTTCTGTAGTAGTGCAGGGAAAGCAAAACCTGAATGGTTTCTTCAGAAAGATTCGGAAGGGGACACACCTTCACTTATCAGCTGGCCCTCCAGGTATCATAAAACATAGCTGTGTGGCTAACAATCAGACTATAAACCTCCCCTTTCTTTCCCTTTACTCTCTCTTCATTTAACACTTGCCTTTAATTTTCCTTTAAGAGCAGCAAGTTAGAAAGTGTTTCTTGCGGATAAAGAGCTGTCGAAACTTTTCTGAAGCATCTGCTTTTATTGTAACTTACGACCAATTGGTATTTTGATAAAGAAGTACAAATGCCTCTGGCTTCTTCCACAGCTACTATCATTCTGGCTACCACTAATTTTTATAACTTCTTATTTTATCCCACTTTGTACTCTGCAAACCAGCAGCTTTTTATACCACACACAAATCCATTTTAGCATTCCCTACAATTAATTCCTTGAATTCCAAAGGAAATGATACAAGAGGAGCAAAAAATTTATGTTGACAAGTAAAGCAAGATCTTGATCAGAGCTATGAGCAGCTGCTTTCTCCCAGCTTGGTAGCACATACGGTTAGCCCACCACAAGAAGCATTGCTGGAAGATTCTTTTCCATGTTCCTGATTAAAGTAATTCTTATAACCCAGTACTAACATCACTGTGGATGTTCTGGAGAATGCTTGGTACACGTAGTTTAAAGAATCACTTTTTCAGACTGAACACCCTTTCTGTTCTTAAGTAACTTTAAGAAGTTTCCCTGATAAGTGCACCAATCCTCAGAGATAAGAAACACCAAAATATTAGAAAGTTTGGTGTTTCAGATAACTTTGGATATCCTGAATTATTCTCTCAGATATTCATTTGCCTTTTTTCCTAATTCTTGCTTTTTTTTAATAATGTGAGTTCCAAAAAGTCTGTTGGTAGCAAGCCTGGAATTGCACATACTTTGAGCTGGATTACTTACTTTCAAATATAGAGCTGGTTTCCTATTGTACTTGAGATTCTGTCCTTCCTCAGAATTAAAATAATTTTTATACCCACTTGGGAGGGGAGGAAGTACAGGGCTTTCATTTTTAATACTGTGTATGCGATATTTACGAACACTCGCCCTGTAAGCTGTCCCAACACTTGGCGTGGCTCTAAAACTGCTGGAGAGCTTACCTGCAGTTGTAGTTGTAGAGCAAAGGCTGCCTCCGGCTGCACGTGCTTGCCTTCCGTTAGTGGAGTTGCATTAAGTGTCTAAAGGTAGAATACGACTCTGTTTTGCATGGATGTTTCACAAATCTAGAGATGTTTCTAGAAAATACACTGAAGTAAGGTAACTTTTGGGAACATTCCTGTAAGTTTTGCATGTTAGAATGTAATAAAATGTTTTAAAACAGAATGCCTGTTTTGGGTTTTTTTGGTTTTTTTTTTTTTAATCCTTTTCTCCCCTGCAAGCCCTCTGAATAGCAACAGCCATGCCATAGTTTCACTTTGGGCTTTAAGGCTTGCACTTTCAACATTTTTTTCTCACTTACTGAAACAGATTACACTGCCTGTAACATTTTAGATGTCTTATATGATACACAAAAGCACAAGTAAAAAAGTCTCTGGGAAAACATCTGAAGGGCTAGGTGGAGATAATAACGTGTTTTTTCATTCCTCTCCCCAATGCAACAGTATCTTGGTATGACGTAAGCTGCCCAGTGTTTAGACATCTTCAAAAATCTGAACTACATACATGATTGCCAATGGAATTTGCAATTTCAGGCTGAACCTAACACTTTGATAATATAAAAAGCGGTTTTGATCATCTTGTTTGTTTGAGACTATGGGTATGTGCTGTTTGACAAATGCAGTTGTGACCTCATGGGAACATGCTGTACATTTTCAGAGCTTGCTCAGTTACCTTCTCGGGAATCATGCATGTTTGAGGGCCTGTGAATCACGTGAATGTTTTTGAGCAATGTTACTGCTAAGATTCGGGGGGGAGGAAGGGGTTGCATCATAAGATTGCTTTCTTTTATGTATTAATTGCTTTTTATTTTAATACGATGTTGCTGTCTGTACCCACAGTTAGGTGTCTGTGTTCCTTCCCAGATTGGGTATTGCTGTTCACAGCTTTAATCCTTTTTCTTTCTTAAAGAGTAAAAGTTAGAGAGAAACTGGTGAAAGAGGAAAGTGCTCGTGGAAGCCCTGAACTTGTCACAGACACAGTATCTCAGAGAAAATCCCATCCAGTGCCAGCCCACTACATGCCTCTTCAGACAGAAACGTCTGCCTTTGATAGGGTTATAAATCAGCCCGTCAGTTCAGTCCGCCAACCAATACATGGCTATATTCAGCCTGCTGGCATTGCTCACACAGCTCAGCTGATGGCAACAGAAGAACCAGCAAACATCTCTGTTGGCAGCCTCCTTCCACCAGACAATGTTAGCCTCTTAACAAAATCGTCAGCAGCCACTGCATCAGAGAGTGAAAAGAAAGAGACACTTGGTTATGGAGCAAAGCCTGATGAAGAAGATTCCTTGAAGGGTGAACAGGCTTCCAAAGGCAGAAGACCAATTTTGCCATCTGAGATTCGCAAGCAAGGGAAGAACCATGAAGGCCTCTTTGGAGGAGGAGAACTGGATACCCCCGGTGGGAGTTCCTCTTTCACAAGCAAGCTGAAAGTTAACTCAGAAGTTCAGAGAGAGCTGGAGTGCAATAAGAGGCAGGCTCCCGAGCAGCAGTTTAAGACCCCTGAGATCATAGAAAGGAGTGAAGCTGTTATGTATATACAGAGTGGGTCTGTATCGCAGCCTGCCAAGGCAAAAGCTCCTGTTCGGAAAGTGTCAACAGCAAAGCATAAAGTCCTGACTCGCTCGATGTCTGACTATACTGTGGCTCCTAAGCTAGAAGCTTTTAAAAGTAAGGAGAGCATGGAAGCAAACGGTGAGATTGGCATGGTTGACACAAAAGTCTCTGTTGCCCAGCTCCGTAATGTCTTTCTGGAGACTGCTAATGCCAACAAGAAAACGGAACTGTAGGTGACTTTTCAGACATATTTTCGTGTGAAACTTGCACGTCCTTGGCAAAAATTACACACACTCAACAGCAGTTGTGTTCAGCACTTAAAGCACACAGCTTAGCTCTCACCAGTGTGTACTGGAGGCTGAGATGGTTTGAATCCCGCTTTTGTGCTTCTGCTTGCTAGTGCAAGTTGTGATGTGGGGTAGCTGGAATGTGTACGTCTGCGCATGTTACCGGAGGAGCATGCAGAGTGATCTCCAGTGAATTGTTGAGATGCTTACATCTATGCTTTACTTCTCTCTTCTATTTTCTTTTCTATGCGCTTTCTATCATGTGGTTTAAAAGTGAATCTCGGTTTGAGAAGTCAGCGGCAGGTAGTGCTTTGTCTGCCAATGGTGACCGTGAAAGAGGGCCACGAAGGCCGAGGCGCTATTTTTCTCCTGGTGAAAATAGAAAGACTTCTGAGAGATTTAAAACTCAACCTATAACGTCAGCAGAACGAAAGGAGACAGATAGGTAGGCATGTACGTAGCTCTGTGTACAATTCTGGTGCAGGTAAACGTGAACAAGCTTGTGAAGAGACTTTGTTCATTTATTATCATAAACATTTTGCAAGGTTATTGTTTCTCTTTAAAAACAATCAAGTATTTGTTATAGCTTCTTATAAAATAAAAACCAAAACACCACCGACAAAACCAATTTGTTGCAAATCCACCCCCTCCCCCCCTCAATAAAATGGTGAACAGCGAATCATCTTAAAGTATTATAGCTGTCTGGTTCTGTCTAATGATAAATGCTTTTGTCTGTTTTTATATAAAGAGTTTCCTTTCCATCTGCTCTGCTGTATCATTTACTTTTTTTGTAAACAACCAAAGCTACATATTCTATATTAAAAGAGCTGGCAGCAAATCTTAGACTTTTATCTTCTGCAAGATCAACTGGAAATCATTTTCCTTTACTGTATTTAAGTTTGGCTGCAATTGCTTGCCTTTCTGCTTTATTAAAGGATGTCAAAGTGGAAACTGTTGAAAACTTGAAAAATAGATAAAGTTTTCCCACTCTTAAGACTTTTGAGGTCCTGCTCCTTCAGATGGAGTTTGAATTTAATTTTTGATGTCTCGTTTCCAACTAACTTCTTTCTGATAATTTTTCACTAGGTCAATTTTGAGTGCAGAAATACCACCTGTTGAAGGTATGTTACTGTACTATTTTCTAAGGAAGAAATGGGAGCAAAAGTGTTTTGTTTTGTTTTAACTGGAGAACTATTTGGTAATGCAAAGTCCACTTGAAAATAACTATCATTGCCTATAACATGTTTGAAGTACCACTTTTCCTTGGGCCATGTCTACTACAGACTTGAGTTCAAATTCATTTAAGTCCAAAAGTCTGTCTATGGATACTGAACTTTGTATGGGAGGCAAGGGCGGAATGGCTTGACACTTTTCAATATAGTTTTTGTTTTTTTTTTTTCCTGATTTAGACAATAAATAAGCTAGTTGATGGAAAAAAAAATACATGTTAATCAGTGGTCTAGGACTAATAACTAAAAAAGCCTTTACTATAGTATGAAACTGATATTGGTAATGTATTTTTAGCTAAGGAAGTTGCAAGATGCTGGTTATTAAATTATATAATTCAGTCTGCCATCTTTTTTCTTGTCACTCTCGGCAAGTCTGGCATAAATTAAGTAGGTAATCTCACGAGTAGCTAAATTTAGATTTAATGCCTTATGCTATTTGAAAGCTGATATTCTCTGCAGCTTTGAGATGCTAGCTCTTGGATCTGGAGGATGCTGATTTCAGCTCCTAAGGATACCAGTTGAGCCTCTGAAAAATGGGGACATAAGGTGGTAATCAGAATGATCAGCTTCCAGGAGAGACCATCTTGTGTATGGTCAGCGAGTAAAAGATAGATGCTCTATACAACAGGGTGAATACTGACCCTTAAGACAGTCTTTCAGTCTAATTATTTTCTTAGTCCATGTGTTATCATAGACTAATATAATAAGTTTGATTATTCATAAAAGGTTGTTTGGATAACTTGAAAGCACATGAACTGCCCTGAAGACGAGTCTTTTGTTCTCAAGTCCTGTTAAGAATTTTCCTCTGATGCAATACATGTAAATACAAGTAAAGTTTACACAATTTGGTTCATGATAAGTCTTTTGTTAAAAGGGAGTACCAGCCAGCTTATTTGCTGGTGGTGCTTCTTGTCTTAGTAAAACATAATTTTTGAGGAGTTCAGAAATCATTTAGTCAAAAAAAGCCTTGCACTTAATATGAGCTTGATTCATTATGTTCAGCCTCCTTTTTTTCTTTTTCTTTGTGTAGATGAAGAAAAATTGGATGACCGAGCCAAACTAAGTGTAGCTGCAAAGAGGCTGCTTTTTAGAGTAAGTATTACATTTTCGTAATAGAAGGCAGAGTTAAACGTTTCAAATACAAGATGTTGAAGAACCGAAAGGGCATTAGAATGAAGTGTAATGCACCTAACCAAGTCCAAGCTACATAACTTGTTTTTTACCTCATCTCGCCTACCTACACTGTAGACCTATTGCTCTAAAGCCTTCTTTGAGAACGTCTTTTAGAGAGATGTGTAGTTAGTTTTAACTTCGTGATGCCTACTGTGCAATTACATCCTGCTTCTAATTCAGAGATGGGCATTTGGGAAATTTACTACTTTGCATGCAAGAAAGCTAAAAAGAAAGTACTGTTTCAGAAGTTTTCTTCCATGGTTTTAATTATGACATATGTCTTCTTAGGAAATGGAAAAATCATTTGAAATGAAAAATATTCCTAAACCACTTACAAGAAGTTCAGCAGTAGAGAGAAGACTGCGGCGTTTGCAGGATAGATCGCACACACAACCAATTACTAGTGAGGAAGTGGTCATTGCAGCTACGTAAGTCTTGTACATATGTTGGCTCTAACTTTGGTTCCTGCATTTAAATCTGGGAATAAGTTCCGTATATGTGGTGTTTACAACTTTGTAGCAAGGAAATCATTTATTGTTAAGGGCCAACTTCCTTGAGAACCACAGGGGAAACTATATTGAAATTCCTTTTTAGAAGTAGAGGGACTAGTAAAGCATAACTTGTATGAACTGTAATTTGGCAGAAAGCTTATGAACCTGTAGATTAGGTAAACGGGATTAATCATAGCATTGGTTTGTAACTCAAATGAAAAAGATACTTTGCGCTGAGGGAAATTGCACAATTTCTTATGGAATGTATTTGTATTGGGGAAGATCTTTTACACTCTGAAATCTCAAATGTACATTTTGGCAATGCATTTCTTGCACTCTGGTCATACATCGTGAAATTTTCCTGAAAAAAGGAAGGTCATTTTTGGGGAAAATTAAACAAAGGTGAATGAACATTCACCTAGTGATCTGCTAAAAGATAGCTTATGTTATAGGTAATGAGTAACTTTGAGAGAACCCGTTTGCTCCTCTAGGTTTTTAGTTCTTTCAAAGTATTTGAAGTTATTTTGTAAAGGTCGCAGCAGATAACTCAGTTAATTAAAAATCATTGCTGGTTTTTTTTTTCTGTTTTGGTTTGGTTTGGTTTTGGTCTTTTCTGTAGTTAACACAATGTATTGCTTTTCTTAATGCTTTTTTCTTCTCTCTCCCTGTGAATTTTCCCTCCTTGGCAATTCTTTAAAGTGAATCTACCCCTGCTTCACGTTCTGTGAATACCCACACAGTAGTGACAAGAGTACCTAGTCCCACTGTAGTTAAGAGCACTGTACAACCTATCAGGTACTGGGGGGGATAAACATGCATGTTACATGGAGCACAAGATTCCTCAATAGCAGATGCATCTTTAAAGTCTTGAATGCCTTTTCAATGTGTCAAGTCAATACTCGTTTCAAGAATATTTAAAACATTTGTCACCTTCATTTATGTTTGCATGTTAAAACAATGCAGCTTTTCTTTTTTGTCAAGCATCTGTTTTCAGGACCTTTCTAACCACGCTTACCTGTTCTAGAAGCATATTCTTCTTCTTTGTGAAATAAATGAATTTGCATGTGAGCAAACCTAGCAGAACCCTCTTTGCTCTTGTACTTTTTTTTATACAGTAATGTCATCTTGAGATGAAAATACTAAAGCTGGGTGCTTGATTTCACAAGCAGTACATATCCTCTTTGTCTGTCTCTACATATATTTTTTTAGCTTGCAAAATTAAAGGAAAGATAAGAAATTGCACCACCTATAGGTAAAGTTGCAGAATACTGTTTGCCTGTTCTGAATAAGAGAATTTTAGCAGAGACCACGACAGAGAAAAAAACCAAAGAGAATGCTACTAATTCCATAAATGTGGCTGAATCTAGCTAGAGGTGAATAAAATATATTATTGTGGAGACAAATGCAGTTACAGCTTTTATGAATGAATGTGTCTGCCTTCAGCATTGGTCAAACAATCTTCAAAATTAATGGAGTATATTTCAAAACCATTCTTTGTTGTTGAGTTACCCCAGATAACTCAAAATGAAAGATAGTCTGCATTCTGTTCCACTTCGAATTATAAGAAGCATTGCAATTCATGCTAACCTTAAAGCAGCACTAACTTGGAGTTTAAATCCAACTTTTAAATGTTTTTATCATATATGCTCCACAAATTATTTCAAATAAAATTGAATTTTACATAAATTGCACGGTAGGGCCTGTGTTTGTTCTACAGCAGGCATCTTAAATGTCTCTCCACAGCTCTGTAGTCTGTATAAAGAGACTGGTCCGAAAAGTTTCTCTTCAATCTTGAGTTCCCCTTTTAAAAAATTGTTGTGTTCTAATCAAATGAATTTGTGAATGAAAATTTAACTTTTTTTAAATCTTCAGCTGTTGAATTAGAATTCATCATGCCAATGTTGAACCACTGCATAACCACTTAGGCTGCTATATTACATTGGCCATTGTGCTTCATGTGCAGTTCTTCTGCTTCTATCAGGTTGAGATTTTAAAACTTCATAACGGCTTCTTCAAAACTCATTTCCAGTTCTGTTTCTTCAGCTTGCAGGCATCAGCACACCAAAAAATTTTAGCTAAAGAGGAGATAAGAGCAGCCAAAGAGGCGATGGGGCAAGATCAGTCTGATGAACCCGATTCTTCCACCTTAAGTTTGGCAGAAAAGATGGCTTTGTTTAACAAACTGTCTCAACCAGTATCCAGGGCCATCTCCACAAGGAGTCGAGGGGATATTAGGCACAGGAGAATGAATGCTCGTTACCAGACTCAACCAGTCACTCTTGGAGAAGTTGAGCAGGTAAGTGCAATCTTAGCTCTTTTTCATTTGTTTCTTTTTAGTGGAGAAAACAGCTTCAGTGTAAGATGCCGGAACAGCTGGCCTTTTCTTTGCTCTGAGCTACACACTGGGGTCATGATGTATTCGCAGGAAAAAACTTGTCAGGAAGCTGTCTTCTGACATTGAGGAACAACATCCTCTAAAATGTTTAACTTCATTGGTGTGTTTTTCTTTTTTAAGTAATTCAGGAGTATATCATCTTCCTGATCAGTGCATGCTGTACCTTTCACAGTGTCTTTCTTTTCCAGTAGAGTATTACATGTCTTCTAAAAGTAAATTCCTGACCAAAGGGGTAAAAACTGTGACACATATCATCGTGCTTTAGATGTATTTTGGGGGAATTTTGGAGCTTTGACGTGTGCAACTTTCAGACTTTTTCCTGAAAGCACTATATATTTCCGTTATTAGTCAGGACATATTCTGTCATTTTCCCCTGGGAAGGGGCAT
>NW_009196083.1:19579-50235 GCF_000690835.1 Fulmarus glacialis | reverse complement strand
CCGCCCAACCCCCCCCCCCTCCGCCAAAAGCAGAATACTTTTGAAATTCATAAAATCATGGTCAAAATGAAATTATTTAATATGTGCTGTGGAATTGGGCTTCGTGTTCTGGAATCCTTCATATAATTGGAACTGCAAAGGAATGCCTTTTTAGTGAAGTTTGAGCATAAGATGGCCCAGCAGTGGTCTTTCAGAGCTGATGTTCAAATAGCAGAAACATCAGTCCCTTAGTATTACAGCTTTAAAAGAAATCACTTCAACAGTGAAGGACAACTCCTATGCATGTCATATTTCTAGGGATTTGGATCAATCTGTGTTAGAAAGTTCCTACCCTTCTCTTTCTATATGCTTCATTCATGATTATACATTTTCCATATTATAATAATCGTGAGAAGGCAGGATTTCTCTAACCATATTGGTGCGAGGATGTACAGATACATAATTGTACTTAACGCCTACTTTACTTAGGCATGAGGAAGTAGTAAATATTTGGTAAATTTATTTTAGCAAGATCTCCAGAGATTTTTAAGAGGACTTACATAGTCCTCTTTCCATTCATTTTCCACATGCCAACCTGGACTTTTTAATGATTGTGTCACTAACTTGTTTGCGGGCCCAGAGGGCGATCAACAGAAATGGGCTGAAGCAAATGGGAGAGAAGCCAGTGACAGTCATATTAGTTTGTCAGACTTTTACAGAACAAATTTGCTTTTCAAGCAAGGAAACGCAGAGGAAGCATGTTTTGTCATCTCTTTCTGAACCTAGCAAAAGAAACCAGAGTTGACTCTGAAGTAAGTTCAATGGGAGTGTATTTTCAAAAAGACTTTCTATAGTGAACTGTTCATTTGGAGTGTTGGGATGTTTTGAGATGCAGTTACAGTTTTTCTAGGAAGAAAGAAAAGGTAGGTATCAAAATAGATAACTAGAGGTTACGTTATGAAAATACATAATTTCAAATGTAAGTATCTTGTAATTAAAGCTGAAATTCCTTTGCTGATCTCCTCTAAATTTCTAATTCTGATAGATGCAATGGAAAAAGAGTAAACTGGTAACTATTTTCTTAATCTTTCTTTGGAAACTTTGAGCTAGCATAGTAGTCTTTGCTCCGCTTTCCGATTTGTTTAATGAATGACTGTGTTGTCCATGCTTTATGGAATTTGCATGTGCATTTTAAGTTTTCAGTTGATATCCTCCTACTGGTGTGATTTTGTCTGTTCCTTTTGCATGCTGTTCACTAGCGCTGCAGTTTCAGAAAACAACAAAAAAAGCCAAACAAAAACCTCTCCTGATGTGCATGAAGGCATGTTTGTCAGTCTCTTTCATAGCTTTTGTCTCCTTTGGTGAAGACAAAGCCAAGCTCTGCATTTCAGAAAAATTTTGCATCTTAACTGTCTCTAGGAAAACTTTATAAAGTTATTATGTTAGCAGAGTAGAAAAGATAATTGTTCCGCTATAGAGGCCAGCAAAGCAAATTTGGAGGGTTTTTTAATATGCTTCTTAGATTCAAATACTTTGCTCAGAGATGTACATGACAGCCAATGTTTGATATTTGAAAAAGTCTTAGACTAACAGTCCTGCGTGAAGGTGATTTATATGGCAGAAGCATCAGGGATGTCTGCCCTATGTAGGACAGCACGGAGCAGAATCTCTCTCTGGCACTGAGCTAGCTCCAGAGCTGGAAGCTGCATAACCGTATCAGAGCAGAGCTGTGCCAAAGCTAATTAGCCCTGCTGACATGCAGAGTTGATTAGCCTGGGCACATGGCATGTCATCTGCTGCGTGGAACCTGAGCTAGTTTCTTTCCCCAGTGCTGCACAGTACCATGTCAGTATGAAACTTTTCATGGAGCCCTGACACAACATCACGTTGCATGCTACACATAAACCCTTTATTACTAAAGATGTTGCTGTTCACATGCAGTTGTTTCTTCCCTGGATGGAATAATCCATCTGCAGCCGAATTATGGGGGCATTGTTGCTCTCCTTATCTGTTTCTAGTGTATATTTATAGAGCACTATATTCATACAGAAGCACACCTCTGAAGAACTGACATGATTAGACTGTTTTCAGGAATTGATGATGTCAGAGCTTGTAAGTCTTTTTTTTTTGTTGTTCGTTTGTTTTTTTTTTTGTTCATAGGTACAAAATGAAAGTGGAAAAATTACTCCCCTGTCAACTGGAGTTGCAACATCAGTTTCAACGATGGCATCTGCCCTTTCTCCGCTGTATGCTGGAGACCTGCACACGAAGCCAGCTAGTGATGGAAGCATGAGCACTGCCGCTAGAGCTGATTTGAGATTCCACTCTCCAGCAGAAAACTTTGACTCTTCAGGAAAACGCACACAGAAGTCAGAACAGTGGCAGCCCTCAATGGAAACGCTAGAAAGCAACAGAGCATTAAAGAAGCATGAAGAAGAGAGAAAGAGGTTTCTAGCACATGAAGCTAATGAAATTACAAAGTACAGCTCCTTTGAGGAAGAAACCACACATCCTGTTCCTGAAAAAACAGGAGACTACCATAAAGAGACAACATACAGCTTCCTGAGGAAGGGCAGCATGGAACTATTTAGTTCACAAGCACTTTTTCAGCCTCCTGAACAGAAGGAGATCGATACTCGCATGCAAGGTAAATGGGAAGTCAAAGGCGGCCAGTCCTTTCAAGAAAAGATGGATTTGGAAAGAGTTATGAAAAGCAAGACTTTGCAAAGAGGTGCAGTATATACTTGCTTTTGCTGTAGTCTTGTTCATCAAACGATGGTGTTTCTCTAGTTTTAAACACCTTCAAGCATTATCAAGACTGGTTATTTTTCCTTTTTTTAACACTGCTTAAAGGTAGAGAAATATCTGTGAAATCTTAAATTTTACAAATACCATTTTCTCTTTGGTATTCTTTCAATTCTTCAGCCTTTAAAGATGGCTCAATTTTATTCAGATTTTCTTACTTTGAAAGAAGTGATATTATATGCTGAAGCTAAGATTCATCCTTTCCTCTTTTGCCCTTGCCTCTGCCCTCCAAAATGCTGAACAAGCTAAACTTGATGCTCTGGGTCAAGTGTCTGCTCTTAATTGTTGCCTTCTTGTGCATATATAGTTATGTATTATCTAGATATGCACATATATAGCTATAGTGGGTAATTTTCAGATAACTAATTTTGCAAAACTACTGTTATTTTCTCTTCAATGTGGTGATGAAATATAAACCAAGTAATTCTCAGAGCAATTACATTTCTATATGCAAAGCATAATTCAAGCTTATTAAGTAAACTCACCCATCTTTAAATAATCAGTCAATTTGGTCATTGCATAAAGCCTTCTATTCTGTTGAATATAGAAGGATGTTGTATTAGTTTTCTGTTTTATTATGATAGGGTACAGGACCACAGTACCCTGTAGTGCTAGAAGCACTTTTGTCTTCATTCTGTGAAGCTAATTTATTTTGAATTTAATGGTCTTCGAACAGGCATAGCGAGGAAGGTATAGTTCTGCCTGTATTCCTCAAAAGCGGCGTCTGTTCTATCCAATTAACTTTAGGTGACTGCAGGGGAGATGGAGACTGGGATAAAACAGGAGCAGTTGTATATCAGAGGGGTGTTGTGCTTGTAAAATTTCAACAAAAAATGAGGATCACTTATATTTCCTTAAGGATAACTGTAATGGTGCATTTATCTTTCATCAAGGCAGTTTTTTCCTGTGGTTTAATTGCTGCTTGAAAAAATGAAACCAAAAAAGCCCCCCAACACCCTCCTAGAAAATAATACCTTTATTAAGCTATTAAATGTCCTCCTAGTATGCTACTTATGCATTAAACTGCTTTACCAATAAGTTAATTTCTTATTTAAATTTTGTCTGCTTCTCTTCCCCTACTCTTTGTTCCCCTCTCACTTTCATCTGTCCATTTGTTTTCCTGTTTGTGTGATGGCAGGAGCAGCAGTTTGTGCCTCCTCCATAGGAAGTTCAGAATTGTGTGTTGAAGATGATATTCTGTGGTTTCATGTGAACTTCAGTCACAAATGGCCAGTCTATGCAGCAGATAATATTGCATGATTAATCTTTGCACTCTAGCTCAGCCAGAAATTTTTTCTCTGTTAGAATGGCATATGATTTTCTGCGTCAGTGTTAGTAATGTAAAATATGTTTGAGAATAACGCTAACTCTAATTCAGGACTTCTCTTTTGAATGGGCAGACCACGCTGAACCTACTTCTGAACTCACCAGCACATCAGCAATGAGGACAGTTTCAGAAACTGCAGCTGCAGCATCCTGTAGACTGCAGGAGCTCTCTGAACAATTGGAAGGCAAATTTAATAAGAATTCCTGTGAGATGTTTTCTGTTGGAGAGAACAAAGGACAAACAACTGAGGATGTCCTTGATAATTCCAGCAAAACGATGTCAATTAAGGAAAGGTACTTAAATTTCTTTTTTCTTTTTTTTAAATGATCTCTATAAATACAGTTATTAGACTGATGGTATAAAAAGAAACTTTAAACGTGTTTCTGAAAAAGCTAAGCAGTGATTATTAGGCTTTATTAGATGTCAAATACTAACAACAGAAACATGCAGCTAATCGGCCTGACATACTTATAAAGTAAATGGTGGTGAATGAGAATTACTGTTCAAGAGAACGTGATAATCTGATTTTGAAAGAGCCACCTGAATAATCAATAAGTAGTTCAGAAAATGAAAATTGTAAAAATACACGTTCTAGTTACATTTATACTGAAATACTCAATATACTTCCCCAGGTTCTGCTTTCAATTACAACAGATATAATGGGATTTTTTTTTAATAGCTAGTTTTTTGTTGGTCTATGGGAGTAGTCTCTTTTAAATAAGCTGACCACAGGGAGTCAGGGATAGACTCTGTGATGTTTCCCTCTTTACTTCAGAAATACAATTGCCATTTTGACTTCTGAGAGCTTACTGTAGGGATTTTTAAAGGGTAATAAGTTGGACAGGTTTGTGGGAGTATTGGAAGTGTTTTTTCCAACCCAAGATCGTTCTAATCTGAAACAAAATGTTAAGTGTTCTGCGCTTGTGCGAACAGTAGGAGTTCACGGCTAGAGCTCCAATAGCTGCTGTAGTACTTGTAAAAGTCATTCCATTTGAGCCCCAAACTGCAAAAGGATCTGGTAGCAGTCCAGTGAGTAAAATTACGATTATTTGTTCTGGGTTGACAGATAGGCCTATTTTTACTTCAGTTTTCTGCAGTGAAAGCAGAACCAATAACTAAAAGTAGCTGCTTGATTAAACGTTCATTGTGTAAAAGTATTCCCGCACTTCATGAGATGGGTGATATTAGGAACTCCAAACCATTTTTTTTGAACATGATTCCAAAGTGTACTACCTAAATTCATGTATTTCTAGGACGTGTGTGAGTCCTCCTCATTTATAGAGCATCCCCACTCCCTGTTATCCCCTTAACATAAAGAGGGGGTGCAGGGGCAACTACAACAGCTGTGCAGTCTTAGTCCCCCTTCTGAAGGATGTACTTACCTTTTTCAGTTTACTGTTGTTGTTTTGTTTAAAGCAACCTCCTTTCCTCCCGTCCCCCTTCCGTAAATATGTCAACTGTCTGGGCAGATAAGGTTTAAGACCAGTAACTTCTGGTTTATAGAAAGTAAATGATCTGCCTTCGCTGATCGTGGTGGGGAAAAAGAGCTTGGAGGGAAGGGAAGATCCAAGTACTAGCAGCTGTTTCAGTCCTAAATTTAATGCTTCAGTTGAGTTGAACTCTTGAGGAGCTCTTAAAGACTGTCAGTCACACTCAATCTGGAATCGCTTTCGTTAGGCCTCCAAGACTTGTCTAGTCAGTCCCAAAGCTGACAAAGGAAAATACCTGCTGTCTTGTCAGGAATTTATATATTCTGATTCCACAAATGTCTGTAAATGGCAGAGTTGATATCAAAATGTTTTAGCCTTCCAAATACCACAGTAGCCTCCTTCTTGGTCCAGAATTAAAAAAACTACAACCAGTCATTTTCTTTTGCTTAGCTATAGCTGATGCCAAGTATTCATAAACCTCAAAGAACATTTCTCCTAAAGATTAACTACTACACTTTGGATTTTTTTTTTTTCTCCTTTTACATTCACTAACTTCACCTTCCCATCCAGTGGATTTTTCTGGCTGTGTCAGACATTCTTTCACCTTATGGAAGAACAGCTTTTCCACAGATGTAATGATATTTGGGCAGGATGCACGCATGCTGGTCTGGATGAAAGTTATTTTCCACAAAGACTTACTTCACTGAACTAACGTTATCCTTGTGGAGTGAGTGCATACCTGGCACTTTCAGAATTACCTATATTATATGGAAGAATGAAAATCATGATTTTTCAAGGACAAAAAGACACCTATCCTTTCTCCTTCTGCAAACACACAGCTTGGAGGTGAGAGGGAGCGAAGGCTCATATCTTTGGGTAGTTTTGGCTGTGTTTTATTTTGGGCAACCAGGGCCAATCCACTGATGTGTATATATGAGTGGTGGAAACCTTTTTTTAATTGTCTTGCCTTCAGGAAGAGGAATGTCTTGGAGCACTTCGAATGGAGCATCAGTTGCATGTAACTACCTGTCTTTGTGCATTTATGGAGACCAAAGTTGCTAGAAGGCCACCCTATCAGCTCCGCTTTAGAAGTCAGCTGCGTGCCATGATCACCATTTAAAAAAACTATAGATAATTCTAATTTCTGGTGGACCTCTTACCTTCATTCATTTCTTCTCAGGAAGAGCCCAGCCTAAACTTAATTTTCAACCTTTTTTGATGTATGAACACCAGAACAAGACTTTCTTATGCAGACTAGTCCCCATTATAGTGAATTTATGCACTCTTTAACAGTCGGCTTTCTTTTTGTAGTTACTTATCTCATAATGGCCTCCAGGATTTATGATTTAGCTGAAAAGAACTAGTCAAATGCAGCCAATGGAGTATGTGTGAAAGCCAAGCCTGTGTCCAGTTTAATCTGTCTCGGGGATAACACTAGTAGCTAAGATACTAAAATATTGCCACAAAAGAAAGATGTGTCATTTTTGACATTTTTTGCCAGGACTTTTGCCAAGGCCTTTCATACAACGCTCCTTGTTTAGGCAAAACCATTGTTGAAATCCTGTTTCTATTTCCCTTCAGTATTAATCCAACATTTTGCCTTGAGCTGTGAAACTTTTGCTTTGAACCCATCCTGACACCTCTGGGATGACGATCATTCTATCTTGATGGCAGATATTCTATCTTAGTAGCAGGTCAAAGAAGGACGCAGAGCAAGCTGTCAAAGATGGGCAGATATGTAAAGAGCTTTTTTCTTTCAAGAAAAGAGTAAAACTGATTTTTTTTCAGATTGGAAAAGGAACTTCTGGAGTCAAAAGCAGTATGAATAGAACTGTGAAAGTGAATAATGAATGATTATTCATTATTTATCAAAAGTGGAAAATTAGAGGTATGCAATGAAACTAGTAGGCATCAGGCCTTAAACAAATCCAAGGGTTAGACGTAATAATTGCCTTATTTTTACAGACTTTCCAAAGAATCAACTGCTGTTTACTTTGAGTTAAGCTGCTGAGCTGGTGGGCTTGCTTGTGTGAACCAATTCAGTAGTTTTTGCATCTTTATTAATACAAAAGGGTGCCCTCCAATTGTTGCTGAGTCAGGGCAGTCTGAGTTTATTGCTATTTCCATCATTTGAAACAAATACATGGCTTTAGGTTTTACACAGCAGTGAAGTTTTCAGTGGCATACTGGGCATACATATTTCTTTAAGTGGTAATTTCAGTGCTCAAAACAGACAAACGTGTGTTCTCACTCTAGGAACAAGTTGTTTCATTACATATACAAGTGAAAAGTGGAGGGCTAGTATGAATCCATCCTTATGACAGAGGAGAAAACAAGGTCTCCAGAGACACAGAAGCATTCTTAGAATTACAGATTTTCTCTTCCTGATCAACCAAGCTGTTTGGGGCAAAGGTCTAGGGCAAATACCCTTCAGTAATGTCAGGTTAAAAAAAAAAAAGAAATTTTTTTCCTGCCTGCTATGCTGAGCAGCTATAGGCATTTTCAAAAACAAACCCATCTTAGGTCAAAGCTGACCAAAATGCCTTCCAGTTTCAATTATCGCAGATCATTTCTAAGCAAAGCTGACCTGAGAGAATATAACTACTGAAGGTAATTCAACTGCATGGTGGCAATTCAGTCCCATCTTGGTCTCCTCCACAGTTTCACACATGCATGGATGCACTCCAGAAGATTAGTTCTGGGCAGTGAAATCTTGTATTCGTTCTGGAAACAATGACCATGGCCTCAACTCCTTATTGTGAGTCCTTCTCACCCCTACTCATCCCGTGCTGTGAGGTATGAAGCAACCAGGCAATGTGAAGCCTGCCAACGCTGCCTGCCTGGGCAGGAAGAGAGGAAATAACTGCTTTCTTGAATACTAACATTCTTACTGCCATTGTATTCTGTGGATTTACTGTTTTCTGCATTCTCAGTTTTTCTCAAATGAAAGCCTTAGGACCAGTTGGTCATCCTTGAGTAGGTCAGTAGGATGGCTGCACCCCCTCCATTTTTGCACGAAGCAGCTGCCTGAAACTTGGCTTCTGGCTAGACCTATTCGGTCCTACCCCTTCCTTCTCCTGTCCCCTTGGACAAGTCTTACTGTGAGGGTAACAGTAATCGCATCTCTAAAGATCGCATCTTTAGTAATTGCATCTAAAAAGGAATCTCTGTATCTTGTGGTCAAAATAGGTTGCGAACACTCTAACTACTGAACCTGTTCAAATATTAATAGGGTTAAGGGTTTGGTATAATCCTTACTGAAATGCCCTAGATTAAAGAAAGTTATATAGTAAAACTTAATTCAGCTAAAATAAAAATTATTTAGTACTGTTTGCACAAGTACTGCAGATACACATTTTATGGAGTACTAAGAATGATTTCTGAAAGCTAGAAAATTCATACAAATACTAATTTCTGAGGAAGGTAAACTGAAGATCATGCCTGTGTAGACCTCATATTCCTAACTGACTTCCCCTACCCCCAAAATTAATCACCTCAGGGTTTGTATGGACAAATAGTTTATGATTCTAGCAAAATAAATCTACATGCTGTCCCCACCAGAGCCAGTTGGTGTCCCTTTGTGCTATATTCAGAATTTTGCTCAAGATTAGGAAATAGCACTTTTAAAAGATCCTACTTCCTAATCTTGAGCATTCCTAATCTGAGATTAATGGTAATCGACATTTTGAATATGACATCCTTTAAATGAGTTGAATCTTGCAGATAGATTTCACAGCTGTATTATAGTTAGCACCAAGTTACGTGTGCATTGGTACTACTGATTTGTGTCACAGCAATGCCTGAGCTAAGGAGATACTAAGTGATGCCTAGGAGTCTGATAGTAACCTCAGTCACTGGAGTTGTAGTGAAAGCATTAATTGCAGAGTTGTCATTTGATGTGCCTGATGAGACCTAATTGGTGGGTGCCTGCTGAATAGACCTCTTTCTTCTTGGGCTTTGAAGAAATTTTTTTTTTAATGAGTACAATAAAGACCAAAGATAGGATTCATCTTATTAACTTTGGACATCTACAGCATAAGCATCCATAGCTGAGCTAGTCACTCTCTGTGTCTTACCGACAGAAGGGAGAGAAAAAAGCAGTGATTAATCTAACCTATTTGTATGTCTACTTTAGGATGATCTCTGTTGTACCTTGGTTTCCCTTGACTGTATTGGCAATTTCCATTGACTATACAAATTAACTGGGGTGCCTGTCTCAGATCTAGATATTTTGATCTGTCTTTTGACAGATGATTCCCATTCAACATGTTCAGTAAAGGCTTGGTGTTCATTTGTGAGCTTTGTATGAAATGTAAATAATTATAGTTAATGTTAGAAAACTTAATTTCAAATTCTCTTGAATGCGACATTAGTGAAACAGTAAGGGTAGCTTTTGAGGATAATGGGAAGTACAGTGTTTAAAGCTACCTGTTGGCATGGTTTTTCTTCTAGGTTGGCATTGCTGAAGAAGAGTGGTGAAGAAGATTGGAAGAGCAGGCTCAGCAAAAAGCAGGAGTATGCAAAAGTGTCTGTCACTGATCGTAGCACGCAAATGCAAGAAGTTGAGCAGCTGTTGAAGAAGGTAACTCTATCCTTGTTTGGAAAAAACATCTCGCTTGAAGTGCTTCAGCTTTTTGAAGATGCATCCAGCTAGACAGGCATGCCTAATAGTAGCTACTAGCTCCTGCTATTCCTCTTGTTGTCAGGCTTGTTTAAAAAACAATTCTCCCAACATGAGAGCTCTTTAAACAAGAATGTCTTCACTGTCTTGGGACATCTAATATTGGTTACGGTGTCTTTACATCAGCAGATTATGAACCAGTAAGTGGGCCTGTAAGGCTTCTGGAACGTTTACAGGTATAATGATTTACGCCTTTTTTCCCCCCAATGAAGTTCCTTAAGACTTTAAGTTCAGGTGTTTTCTTTAGTATGGGTGAGCTTGTAAAAATTTCAGATTCCTAAAGCTGTGTTGTCTCTGTGCATATACTTATTTTTTGAGCAGTGATTTTGGATCCTAGAAACTGAGGAAGTACAGGTACCAGAGCATTCATGAGCCATTTGGCTTTTGGTTATCTTGCGTGATCTTTCGTGTTTGTGGATAGCCAAAACCATCTGGACAAGGATTTTATCTGTCTTGTCAGTGTTAGTGAATAGAGTGGGAGATGGGTAGAAAGGCATAGAGGAAAGGGAAGTCCACATTGTTAGCACATTCTGGCTATGTCTATACATATGTAAGTTATGTTGCCCAGCAGGAGTGGATCTGTAAAGCAGAACGATTACTGATGAGGACCTGCTATCCATGCCATACTTACTTGTTTTGCTCCAGGCTAAATTTAGTCTGCTCCTGTGGCCTGACTGTCCTTAGCAGCCGTGGTGTTACATGGGAATCCAGGAGTGCGCTTCAGCGCTTAGTTTCATCCAAAAGTCTGTGCATTCTGCAATGTGAACGAAAGCACAGAAAGTGAGGATGACTGGGAGATTTGCTTCAAAATGGACTGCTGGTTCAAACTACAGGACTAATGTAGACTTGCTTCCCTTCTGAGTCTAGTATTTTGAAAATGACAGTGTCAGATAAAATAGGCTGTTTCAAAAGCCTTTAATTTTTGAAGGAGTGTTTTCAGAGAGGACAAGTGAAGTTAAAATTTGTGTTACAGATTTTACTAGTGGGGACAGTAATCTTTGGATCCAATTATTTAGTTGTGAAAATGCTGCTTCTATAAAATAGTATAGGCAAACAGTAACAAAAAGTCTCCTGTTCCATCAGTATATTACAAATAAGTTGTTACACAGTCTGTCATTATTGAGGATAAATCTGTGCCTGAACATGTGACTCATCAATGATTGTGTGTTAACTGGACAGAAAAACAAGAAAGCTGATTTTTGCAGTTTGGTTTATGGGTTTTGTTTTGGTTTTCCCTGTGGACTTGCTCAAAAATCCAGTTGCTAGTTTGAAAGATGTCCTAAAGCAAAAATAGTTTCAGCAAGGAAAGCAAAATTGCGGTCACATTTTTAACAGGCTAGTCTCCAAAATGAAACTGTTGAGATCAGTTAACAAATGTACTCCAGCTAAAGACAATGGGGTTGAGAAGAAACTTTAAGCAGCTGCCAAGATTTAGGCAGAGACAAAACCTTTGTTCTCTCTTCTCGCTCCCGAGCACCCATATCCTCCCTGCTGTGTTACCATGTGCAGCAACTTCATTCAGCACAAGTTAGGCTTTTAAAGCAAGTAAGCGAGCATGAAGTGCTTGAAGGGTACAAGCTTTGAAGTGACAATGCTAGCACTGGGAGTTTTTGTGACACTGGGTCACCCACTCTGTTGATTCATGTTAGCTCTTGGCTATTTGGAGCCTAAATCAAAGGATTTGCATGTCTGCCAGTGGGTGAAATCTTGGATGTATAAGAAAAAATGTTAGTCTTACTAGATACACAACTCCCTGAACTGTATTGTTATTTGTGATGCTGAGTCATTATGTGATACATGATAAATAATGTAAAGCTTCACTAAGTTGACCACACTGCTTACAACACACCATGTCAGCTGCTCTTAAATCTGGAAATGCTATTATTGGTAATTAATCAATGTGATGGCTATTATCCTTTGAGGACCATGAAGCAGTGTGCTACTGAAGTCTCTATTTGGTTTCCCTTGACTGTATTGGCAATTTCCATTGACTATACAAATTAACTGGGGTGCCTAGCTCAGATCTAGATATTTTGATCTGTCTTTGAGACTATGATGTACTTAAGAATCTTAATGCTTTCTGTTGCTGGATTGCAATAAAAATGCAGGAATTGTATTGATTACAGTGTTTTGAGCTAGTTAAAATACAATTTCCACACATGGCAGTTATGCATTGACAGCGAGGGTGTGTAAACTTCTGTCACGCCCTGCTGGTTCAAAATAATGCTTGAAGTTTTTAGTTGCAGTATGTCACTCCTGTTAATGTAGTCAGACACCTTTTTAGGTTTTCTTTTGTATATGTGTCTCTTTTATCTAAATTGTTATCTAAATTGTTCTGGAGATTTGATTATTGAAGCATAGCTGTATAAAAGAGAAGTTATTAGAGTACACTTAGATTTCTTATAAACAACAAAAGTTGAAAGATTCATATTCTTAATAAAATGGTTACATTAAATAGTGCTGTTAGATCACTTCTAGTCAAAATGCTTCTGCACAGTTGTCTGCATGGTGAGATATTTCTCCAAATGTGTTATAGTCATTTATATGTAGGCTAAACTGTAGAAAACCCATAAAACTCATGGAAAAGCTGACAGAGCAACCTCAAATAGGGGAAAAAAGGGACTAAGGAATTAACTCAAGGAGATACAGATGAGGGGGAAAGTTGAGATTTACTTGGAGGTCCAGCATCTGTTTTGATGATTGCTGCACATAGGAGGAAAATTTGTTGGAAGCTGTGAGACTTCTTAAATTATTTGTATGTATGGTAAAACATACTTGGACAATTCAAATAATAGCACTAACATCAGGGGAACAACTGTACACTGAGGAATGTCTTACTGGAAAAAAAAAAAATCCCTTTTATTTGGGAAAAATATTTTGGATTTAGTGTATTTGTATTCATCATCTTAAGTTGGATGGAAGACTTCCAGTTTGTTGGGTTTTTTCATGGGTAGAAAAATTAACTAACTTTAAAATCTTTCCTTAGTATCAGAGTAGCAAGATTTACTGGAATGAAAAGTCCTGTTTTATAGTCAGCCATTTTTAACAGAGTCCCTGATTAATGTGATTACCAGCTGCATTGCAGTCGCATTAAAGCAGTGAATGACATTTGAAATGCACTTAATTCTTATAGCAAGTTCAAATTGGAGCTCAGCACTTGGTGTTAAAGGCTAGGGCTGAACAGTCAATTCAAAATTACTCAGAGATGAAGTGTGTAAAAAATCTTAAAGGGTGTAAGCCCTTAAAAAGTGACCTTTAGGGAAAATATTAGCCTCTTGCTCTGGTAATAGCTTTAACCATTTCATATATGGCATCCACCAAGGGCTCGTATCCAGTTCTAATCAAAGCTGAAACTCTAATGATTAGGCTTCATTTTGAGCCACTCTAACGAGCTGCATTTACCCATACTCTGTGCAATGTTCCACATTTGCTTTAGCCTATAAAAAGGAAGAAGAATTACAGATGATAAAGCCATGTCTAATCAGCTTTGGATAAGCCCAGCTCTGAGGCAAGGGCTGTTTGTAGGCTTTGTTTAGAATGGTGAGCTCACCTTCGCTGAGTGCTGTGGGCTTAGCAGTTCCCTCCAGATGGCTTTTGAGTATCGCAGTTATAGTAAGCATTCTTTCATCTAGAAAATAGATGGCTTGTTATTTAGCAGGGTCTGATTAAACTTGCAGCAGAATTATTCACCTTGTGGTTGACATGATTCATCAATTTAATGGTGCATGAAAACAGAGACATAAAAATTATCAGCATATGAAAAGTCTATCTTCTGGCTGTGCTGTTTCATTCTGTGTGGAGTTGTAGTGATATTGTTACTAACGTGTTTAATTCCTGCATGGAATGGCTTTGGTAAACATGCTGTTGTATTATGACATTTTTGATCTCTGGCTTTCCAACAGGGAAAACATTTCTAGAAGATTAAAAGATTCAGATTTACTTCATTTTTGTTATTTCCCCCCCATCTCCATTTCTGATACTTCAGTTCTTTTCTAATTCCTTTGCTTTGCTTCTGTCGTTGTCATAGGAACCTGTATATGCTTCTACTTACTTTCCCGTTATACCCGCTCTCCATAAATTTCATCCTTTTCTACCTATTAATCAGGTGAGCAAAAGTCTGCACAATTTAAATGCTCAACAATTTCAAGTAAGCACATTTTGACAGTTTTTTTTTTTATATAGGAAATTAATAATCCTCTTAACTGATTAACCAGCTTAGTAAATGCAGCTTTGAAGAAACATAGTATTATGCCACTATGCTGTGTACTCTTCTTCAATATACATTCTGCTAGTGTTTCTCTTATGGTTGCTTTTCTAAAAATTCTGTATCTGTTAGACTATATAGGTAAGAAAGTAAATGCAGACATTGCATTCATTATAACACTGAAAACTTGCAAGTTGTTAAAAAGGGTATATAAAAGGAGCAATATGTAACTGCACAGCATTTATTTTAGAATAAAATGCTGTATACCCTGACTTCTCTGTAAGTAATACGCATATACAATCTAAGATGTAAAATCATCTAATTTATTGACTGTAAAAAACAAGCTGCTTTTGTTCAGAGTTGACTTTCCCATAGTGCTTTTCCGTAGTCCCTGTCTAAAGGATTTTTGCCTTGGCACATCCTGCTTCTATTCTCTGACTGTCCCATCTTCCTGCTTCTCTCTCTCTTTCTTCCTTTAAGGTCTGTAGTACTAGTTTGAAAGAATCAAGCTCTCTGATTTCTGATGAACATCATCCTTGGAGATGGAAGGTGAAATGCTGTATAAACTTCCTATTTAATTATTGGAGGGAGGAGTAGGACAGAAAATTACATTCAGATCTAAGATGCACATTCCCAAAGCAACTTGTGGCAACAGAGTTAACTTTGTGTTTGCTTGGGAATAGAGTTCTGCTGCTGTTCCAGTAAATGTTAGAGAAGCTTCATGTGACGTGTTCCTCAAAATCGTGTCCATACCTCTGCAATTCCATCGTAAACAATTTGAAGAACTTACTTATGAAGTATTAATAGATAATGAGAAAGATACACTTTCTTCAGCTAGAGCTACAAAACAAAGTTGTCTTTGAGCAGAAGTAGAATACTGGATCTTGATCTGAGCAAATAAGTACCTGTTTCACATGATCAGAGGTACAAAAAGAAAAGGCAGCAGCGGGCAAAGAAACAAGTTGAAGAAAAACACAAGAAAACGAGAGTTCACTGCATGGTCTCAATAGATCTATGCAAATCTAATTATGCATTATTACACCTCCTTGCCCCTTGCCTCCCAGCTCAGATCTGTGGTTGTAGTACTACAAGAAATCCATTGGGTTCTTCATTCCCCCACAAAATACAGTGCATGTCACATGTGGGGAGCATTCTGACCAGCATGCGTAATGGCATTGAATCCAAGGGGCAGATATTCACTGCTAGAACAGAGGATGATGATTGCAGCAGAGGCTATTGGAACTACGATAAAAATTTTGACTACTGATATTTACTGTTTCCACATTCACTTCCATAGCTGTTTTTGAGGATGATCTTTTACTCTGATTGGTTTTTTTTCATTAAAAATTAAATTTGGGGCTAGTAACTGAAATGTGTTAGTGTTACCTCTTCTCTGTAAGCTCTGGATTTAATATAGCTTTATTACTGTTTACTTCAGATAGCCTATTCATTTTGTTGTGACAGAGTTCATCAGCTCTATGTATCCAGAAGGTAAATATGTAGTCTAGCTTAACATAATATCCCCCCAGTAATGAGAGGAGGACCTTCAATGGGCTGTTCATCCCATTTATCTTAAAAGGGGAACACTCAAAAAGTGTTCATCTTTCCATTGATTGTGGTGAGCTACATCCTGCCCTCTTAGAAAGCTGCTTCCTTCTAGCATAGTGTCAAGGTGCATACAGATTTGTTTGGGTTTTTTCTGGCACAATTAATCATTTTGTTGTTTGCACCAAACACGAGTTGAGTGTGTTCTATTTTGCTCAAACCACTTTTGAACAGGAAGATGTGCATCTGCATTTGAGTTTTCTCCTTATAACAAGACCCATATAAAGTTGCAGAGGAAAACAATGCAGAAACTTTTCCATACTTGTACAGCTGTTGGATTCTTCTTGTGCTTTTTTTGTCTGAGGAGCCTAAACCAGAGAAGTTACTTGTATTAAAAAGCAAATAGATACTTTTTGGATTCTTCTTTTGTATAATTTATAACATTGGTTTTAAATGGATCCCGCTTTTGAAAAATAGTTTTTTTTTTTTTTTTTTTTAATGTTCATTCTTGGTTTTGGACTCCCCCAGGTAGGGGCAATCTTAATCTTCAACATAGAAAACCATAGAAAACCATCTCTTATTTCTTGCATCAAAAAACAAAACAAAACAAAACCCGAAACAACAAACCAGCATGCTAACAGACCACTCTCAGTTGTGTTCTTGTGACCTAAAGAGGACACTGCTTGGACTGGAAAATTGTAGGGTACAAAATGGAGCATTGCCTAGATGTGGACCCTTCCTTAGCATGAACTGATGCTGCAAAAGCAGTGGAGTGCCTGTGCGTACCCTCAAGAAATGTCTTGGGAGTGCTGAAAAGACCAGTATCATCATCCAACCTAGCCAAGCAGTGGGAGAAAAGTAATCCCTATTTCTAACTGTTCTTGCATCGAGTCTGTAACTCCTTCTAAGACTGAAAACAGATGTGTTGGAAAAATACATAGTCTTTATTCTAAAGTGTCAACATACAGAAAATTCACTGCAATATTAAGTAATTTTTCATGTGTAATTACTCTCACTGGGTAAAACTTAACTCTTAACCCTCTCTTCAGTAAAAATAAATAGTCATCTGATTTAATCTGAGGTAGATTTTTTTCAAGTCTTGAAAAAATATTTTAGCCCTTTCCTGGAATCTTTCAAAATTGTCTGCATCCCGGATAGAAGAGTAGAGGCTGGAAATGGATGAGCTATTGCAGTACAGATTATCTGTTCAGAACAACTGTTCCATGGCAATTATTCTCATCTTTTTCTGTCTTCCTAATTGGCTGGTTTTTGCTTGTTTCCCTTTTGAAATAACATTTCTTTTAAAAGCCTGGTTTACCAGATGTTTCTGATAACCTTTTTTTACCCATCTATGTGATAATTTCTCTTTATGTTCATCACTCTTCTGTATGTTGGTGTCATCCTGAGGTTCTTCTCAGCAGAACTGTGGGTTTTTTTCCACATGCATGAAAACATTTTGGTCAAAGTTGGGACGAATCAGATCACTGCATGGCTCTTCTCTGTTTAGAAATAATTTTTCAGTCAGTTAACTAGTTCGCAGCCTGTAAGCTGCACTGATATTTTTATATTGCTCAAAAAACTCTCAGAATGTCATCTGTGATTAAGTCAAATATATTAAAGAAATCAGAGGTAACTGTGTTAACATATTTAATCATGCTTGATCTCATCAAACTTACCATTTTGATTAAACCTGTTTTCCATAATGCCATGTGGAATGGCATTAATTACGCGCCTGTGCTTTGATTCTTTATTGATTGTCTTACAGCAGTCTTCCCCTGAGTGTCTGGAACAACACACAGCTTGTGTGACCTGTGTCTACATGCTTTAGTTCTACTTCTTCTAAATATTGTCTCCATCTGCGCTTTTATCAGCCCTATACATTTTCCCATTTTCAAAGCTTTTTTTTAAAATCACTGCTTGTGTTTGGGGCATCTCCTATTCCAGTTATTTCATGTTGTTGGATGCCAATTCGTCTGATCCTTTTTCTGTTCTACTTCGTTTTAGGAATTTATCATTTGTCTGAACACATGGATGTATTTTTCATGACAAATTAGGATATTTCATTGAATGTAACAGCCTTTTTTGTTTAATGGAGAAATAGCATTGGAGCCATTGTCTTCTTAAGCTTTTATTTATTCCTGATATACTAAAATAATTCTTGTTTTGGCTTTTTATTGGGATCTTTAGCTCCCCTTATCAAAATGTAACAGTTACAAATTTGAGATTTATTTTTCTTTCATGTCGTAATTTTTTTTTTTTACTTGGAAATAAAACTTGCACTTAAAAGCCTGTCAGGTTTTACCTTTTTTGCCATATTTTCTCCCAACCAGAATGTGCTTTGACCCACTCATTCCTCCATAAATGCTGTCATTTGGCAGTTGTGAGGGCTTTCTAAACTACTTCCAATTACCAGGTGTAATTGTTCTGAAATTTCTTTTGACAATTGCATTGGCTCATGTTAGTTTTCCAACTATAGTAAATTATTCTTTCTTTTAAGCACCACATATATTTTTGTTTTTCACCAAATTAAACGGGTTAGGGGTTGCTCGGTGTCTATTCAACTTATCTTTTTCTTTTTTTAGTTAATTTGTTTATTAATAGAGGAAGGTGGGAGTCTTCACGCATTAGGAGGAGATCTAATATGGAATTGCTCTGAGTTTTGTAACATACGCATCCAGTCTGATTTTTTTTTTTTTTTTTAGGAACTCGAAGGATGTTTTGCCCAATGGAGCAGCTTGAAATCTTCCATTAAAAAAAAAAAAAGTTTGTTTCTACTGTTAGACAGCTACTTACTCTTTCTTGTTCTTTGGCAAGGCTCCAGAATTACTCATGATCTTTCTTACATTTTACGTGTGTAGGGATTAACACATATGCATTCCAGGTCTATGTCTTCAGAATTTCCGGTAGTTCTGCAGACTCTGGAGCTTCAGGTACTTGCTGGAGACAAAATTCAAAATTAAGCCCCCTGTCACTTAAAAAGAATTATAAATAATACATATGAAAGAATCCTTATGGCTCTCCTTCATCCTGCCTCTCCTTCACTTCCCCTCATATTGTAATCAAAGTCAGCATCCTCACTAAGTTGAAAGTACTTGGTTTGTGTATGAAATTTCACTTGTGGTTTCATGAGGTATATATTAATTTCCAGCCAAGATCTCCTTTAGTATGTTGCTGTGGGTTTTTTCTACTAGCTGTTCATCCCAGAGGTGCCTGTGCTTCGGACATTGGAATGGATAGAGATTGGGGGAAGTGAACAGAGCTTACTTCCAGTGTTTTATTTAAAGCATTCACATGCTTTTACAGAAGAGGAAGCAATATTGAATAGATATTGCAACAACAACAATTGCATCGTGTTATTTCTATTGAATGTTTTGGATTTCTAGGGAAAAATGAGAGATTTGTGTCTTGATTATCATGATTTGCAGTCATAGTGTCTGGCTGCCCAGACACTATTTCCTAATAAATTAAGAGCAAGTGTTACTGCAGAGGTGCACAGAACCAGAGGAAGGAGTGGAGGGCTCTCATGTCCTGGTCCTTGTACAAGCCACTTCTTGGTTTGTCTTTACTCTTCTGGCTGATGGATACTGTTCCTGGTAAATGCTGAAAGCTATGAAATCTCTATTTCAGTGTGTCCTCTGCAGTCACAAGAGTGTTTATATAAAGTGACTGATTTATTTAGTCTGTTTGATTTTAAAAAAGAAATAAATAAGAATATCTGGGTTTATATCTCTTCCTTGTATCTTGAAATGGAGAAGAGTATTTATTTTATGTTCACAAGCTTTTGGGTCCTTTTTCATTTCCCCTCTGTGCTTGTATGAGCAAGAGCTGTGAATAAAGCTTTAGATTTTCAAGTGGTTTTTCAATTCTAACAGCTAGGTTGTGAAGACAAATGCCAAATGGCACACAACTTGAAAGTAATTCTAGAGCTGACAGTCCCACGGACTAAAAATACTTTTATACTTGATTTCTATGCAGTATAATCCCTGAAATGTTGCTACTTTTTTGAGATAAGTGCATTGAAGCAATATTTCTTTGGCCTGACCTAGCTACAGCAGAGTGTGTAAATTCCGTTTCTTTCCTATTTAATGTACCGTCATCAATCCTTTGTGTTAGGAGGGCACTAAGATACTTAGTGCTCCTAGCTGCTTCTAATCACTCAAGCTGTTGGCTGCTCCCTCTAAAGCAAGTGAGGAAAGCTGAGGGTGACCTAAAAAAAAAAAAAAAAAAAAAGGGAGATGATCACAGTCATTGGAAAAATATTCAGTAGAGCAAGCTGACATAGGAAGTAAAGTGAGCAGCCTCTGGAGAGATCAGGCTGCTAATTCTGCCTGGAGAATTGAGTTACTGGAAGAGTGTGATTCGGAAATCACAAACTGAAGTTATGCTTCTTCATTGTTATTCCCTGTGCCACCTGCAGATTTGCACACTTGAAAACATCTGCTGAAAGTCAGTTTAGTGATCTCACTAGTGTAGCAAGTCATGCTTCAAAAGAACAAGGTCTGGAAAATTATATGGTACACAGAGTAAATGGTATGGTTTGCTTTGCTTAGAGGGATGCCATTTGCCTTGGCTGTTAGTTTCAAGAAAAGGTCAAAGAGCAGAGACCTTATCTTCACAGTGTAATGGGGCAGCAAGACAATGAAGCTTCTCAGGGTCAGGGTCACGAAGCTGTGTCTGTGACTTTCCTTTAGTAGCTTGTTCTCCTGTTCTCTTCCCTCTACAGCTAGCAGTTGAAATGTTCAGCCAGTCCTTTGCTATATCCAGGTCAGTTTATCTATTTTTTTTAAACATCTCTTTCTCTTTTCCCCCAAAAAAGCAGAGAATGGCAGATAACCAGGAGAGTCAGATGACCATCGAAGAAAGGAAACACCTGATTACAACTCGAGAAGAAGCCTGGAAGTCCAAGGGTAAAGGAGCAGCCAATGACTCCACGCAGTTCACTGTGGCTGGCCGTATGGTAAAAAAAGGTCAGTGATGAAATGATCCTAATATAAATAAGCCACTGCTTATCTGTCTAGTCAAAATAAAGTCAAGCTAAAGCTATGCAGAAACAGTATCTGTGTTTAGCAAGAGGAGGACTGTTTATCTTCAACGGAATATGATGTCATGAGGCTGTTCGCTCTAGCTTCTTGTAGCCATTGGTATGGATCCATTTTGTTCTGCCCTGTTGCACTACCATCCAGTTATTACTGGGCTCTATCTGACTGGTGGCAGTCAATCACTTAAACAGTCATATGTTTTGGTTTTCCTTCTAATACAACCCAGAGGGCACAGCTGGATTATTCTTTCTTATTTATTCTTCCTTTGAAAACCCAGGTGCACTGTCTAGAGAAAAGTTGTGAAATCTAGTCATTGCTATTGCTGGCACTTCCCCCGCTCCTAGGATCACTGGGAATATTTAGCAAACACGTGTTATTTTTATGGATGCTGTTTTGGACAACAACTTGAAGTGTTGTGTTAGGCTGAAGAAATCACTGAACAGATTTCTGCATAGAACGAGGGAGTAGAAATGACAAGGGAGCAATGTTGACGTTTTTGAGATCTCTTGAATTCGGTCATTGTTTCCAGATGCAGTCATTCTTCTGAAGTGGACAGGAGTCTCTGAATGCTGTACATGGTAGAAATATAGCTGTTCATGCAGTGTGCCTGGGAAGATGATAGCTTTGCGAAGAAGACACCTAAACTGATCTCTTGTGGTTAATGAATACTAAATTTTGTTTTGTTACAAGAACTTGGTTATTAAACACAACAACAATTAACCTTGAGTTAAATGACAACCACCAAAAAAAAAAATCATTGTGGGGTGAGGGCAGTATTGCAACAGAGAGTAACTCCATTTGCAATCCAAGCCACATTCTGTTGGCAGATAAACAGATACATGGTATTAGGAATTACACCTATTAATGATGTAATTAGTAACATATTTCAGCTGCTGCTTACATTGTTTTGCTGTTAGAAATGCCAGTGGTCAGTGTTTAAAGACTAACCTACTTTGGAGGGTCACCAAGAAAAAGTGTTCAGTTGTCCACAGACTGCTTTTTGAGATTTTTTTTTTTTTTTTTTTTTTTTGCCAAACAAATTGGTCTTTGGAAAGGAATAGAAGGTAATAGCATTTGCTTTTCTTAATGGGAAAAGAAAAATACCTTGGAAGGATCTCTTTAGGTACTGCGATCATTCTGGGAATCCAGTGACAGTGGCATTAATAAAAGTAGCCCAAGTGGGATTTTATTCAGATGTGTGCTATTTTTGTTGCCTAAAAGAATAAACTATCATGATGAGTTTTTAACTTAAGAGATTATGAGAAAGCAATGCAAAATTAAATCCCTGTTATATACATGTGCACAGATGCTGTATTTTAATTGCTTCTTATGCCTGAAAATTTTTCAGTCCTAATTGGAAGGTGATCCTTTACCAACATCTGAAGCAGTTCTCAATGTGGTCTTGTGGATTAAGTCCTGGGAGAGCTGCTTAAGAGCTGTGACCTCTCAAATACATCTTGATGAAGGCTTTACCAGTTGACTTAAAACCTGCTGGAATTTTGAGTCTCTTAGGTAGCAGGGAAAGCTACTCAATTATATTCTAAATCTGTCTTGGTATTTGACAATTATATCTTGCTAGGAGTTGCAGTAAAGATAGTGGAAATGTGGTTAGTATGTATTCTGCCAGCGCAATATCAGTTTAATCTGATCAAAATAGCTGAAGGCTTAAACTTATGTGGGTCAGTAATTAATAAGCTATGGCTAAGTGGAAAATCAATATGAGAGGAAAGTTTAAATGTCAGTTTCCCCATTTACTGAAAGTCTAGGCAACAAGAGGTAATAGATGCAATTCTTTGCTTCAGGATGCTTTTTTACCTAATAAAAACCATGAAACCTGTAGAGTGCCATTTTTCTTGCTGGAGCAACTTAGATTCACATGAAAAGAACTTAAAAAAAATCATCTGATTTTATCCACTGGGTCCAGAATGAATTGCTTTATGATAGTTACTGAAAAGGAGGGAGGAGAGTACAACAAAAGGAGGGAGTAGTGCTTGATATGGTGGGGACTTTGACTTCCATTTCTACTTCCATTTCCACGTGTTCTTAAAAACGCAACAGGGCCCAAGAATTACTGCTTAATCCAGGTTCAGCATTCACAGGTCAGATGCATCCTGCTATGTGTATTAATAGAGATGGGTTTAAATTAAAAAAGGGGAGTGAGGAGGTGGTGGTGGTGAAGGTGCCAAGCAAGATCCCGCTAGTTTTGCTGCTAATGTATCTTTTTGTTCAGAACTGTTGCATGTTTTTAAAATGTGGCTTGTGGTAGAACTGGAGTCCAAAATGTAGACCAAGTGAACTGCTGCTACCTTGAAAACAAGCAGAATGACTGTATTCAACAGAAAGCACATATCTTGTGTTAGCTTGCTTGCAGACACTTGGAAACAAAGCTTTGTTCTTGTGAATGGGACAGTTTCTGAGGCTGCAGTTTCTGTTGATTTAAGGAGCTGGCAGGGTAGTACACTCTGCCATCCCTAACACAACAGTTGTGGAGGCTGGGGAAGTATGAGGGACTGTAGGAAGTGGCCAGGCTCGTCTGCTTTCCCTAAATAGCTTCCCCTGTCATCATTATGGGAAAATGGGCTGACGCAGGACTGCATTTCCTATGTTCTGTGTTCTTATGCAGGCCTGGCTTCTCCAAGTGCGCTAACACCAGTAGCATCCCCTTTCAGTAGCCGGCAGAAGTCTACCACTCCAGTTACAAAGCCCTTGGAAGGTAAGAAATGAAAATGGCTGAAATACATTCAGGCTTTTTTACTTCCTGTCAATTAACAACTTTTACTTTCTGGTTTCCTTAGAAATTGAAGCCAGGCCTGATATGCAGTTGGAATCAGATATGAAGCTTGACAAGTTGGAGTCGTTCTTGGGAAGGCTGAATAACAAAGGTTGGTAGAGTTGCCAAAGGTGGCAATGTATCCACTCTCTGACTTCAGTAAATCACTTAAAGTACCTCTTAGTTAAAATATCTGTTAACAGAAACTGAATATTTCTTTGTTCAGACTGCACTTACACAGTTTATTTTTGTGATTTGTTCTTTGCTAAATTTCAGCAAAAAAGTCTTATGCTATTGTATTACAAATGTAGAATAGAATAAATCACAAATGCCAAAATAACTTTCTTCTTTCTCTACACACGATGTACACATTCTTCTTCGAGAGCAAAATTTCTTAAAACCATACAGCCAGTCTGAATCATATTGCCATATACAGTGAAACAGCTTTAAATGTGGTGTAATCTTATTAAAATCAAGATAGGACACCAAGCTGCTCCCAAGCACAATTCATTCACCTTACTGCTTTTTTGAAAACTGACTCTCTGTAGCAACTCATACAGTTTCCTTGTACAGCTTGTTGGTTACTTATGAAGTTATCTAGAGTTCTCTGGTGTTTCCATCTCATGTGTGTCCTCCCATTTGTAAGACAAAAATCCTTCTGTAATTTATAGAATGTCAAATACCATAAACAAACGTATTCACATTTCAGCAGAGGAGGCACTAGCATAGGATAATGATTGTGCCATACTCACTAGTCTGAAGTAGTGACTTTTCCACTTGTAGTTCTAGTAGATCTTTTCAAAGGAAGGAATGATGTTGTTGGAGGCAAGATGGAATATACAAGACCATAAAATGATTGTATCACCCTACCAAAACAACTCATTTTTGATAGTGCCTATCTTTTTATTCAGCCATATTTTCATTTTGTAATAAAGATTATTGCATATGAGTAGCAGTTACACTCTGTTTTTATCATTCTTTTCCAACAGACTTTTATACATCTCTCCTTCAAATTCCATCAATTAAAAAAAAAAACAACCAAACAAACAAAAACAACAACAAAACCCAAAAAACAAAACACCACGACCACCCCCAAAAAAACCCACCCCAACAACTACCAAACAAGCCACATTTACCTGTTCTAGAGTTAGAAACTCTAGTATGATTATTTATTGGGTGAGGTGTTTTTTTCCTGCAGTTGCTGGGATGCAAGAGACAGTGCTGACAGTTACAGGAAAATCTGTGAAAGAGGTGATGAAGCTGGATGATGATGAAACGTTTTCCAAATTTTATCGCCATGTGGATTTCCCTTCCTCGTCAGTGCCTTTGGACCTTGATGAGGACTTTGATGCCATCTTTGACCCTTATGCACCAAAGTAAGAACTTTTTTTTTTCCCTCCATTGTTATGAATGCAGACATAGGGGCAGTAGTCCAAATGTTCAGTTTTAAGTCATCTTGTAGGTATCTTAGTACTGGGCATTTCTTCTACACAGTTCTGAAATCACTCTTCTGCCTGAATCAAGGAACTGATCCTGATTTCCTAACAAATGTCACACCCAAAATCAAAGCAAATCTCTTGTCATTAGATGATTCTGACTAGGAAAATTAACTGATGTTTATAAACACTGCTTGTTTTTCAGGTTAATATCTTCTGTAGCAGAGCACAAACGTGCAGTTAGGCCTATGCGCAGAGTCCAGTCCTCAAGAAACCCCCTGAAAATGCTGGCAGCAAGAGAAGATATTCTTCATGAATATACTGAACAAAGACTGAATGTTGCCTTCATGGAGTCAAAGCGAATGAAAGTAGAAAAAAGTAAGCTAACAGGATGTTTTGTACAAGACACTGTCTTGCTGTTTTAATTAAAAACAAAACAAAATAAAAAATCCGAACACAAAAACCACAACTGAAGGAATGGAGCATATTCTCTGAGAGGCAATAAATTGATTGAGGTATAAGGTTGAATGTAGACTGTCTAGGAGGTCTGGAGAGAAAGGCATGTGTGACTTCCTCAGGGAAAGCTACCTACAGCCACCTCCTATGCGTAGGTTTAATTATTTATTTTCAGCATAGTCACCTTGTGCAGAGAGAGTGAGTGCCACTGCGCCTGCAGGGTGAGGAGAGGAGATCAAGGAAAGCAGATCTAGCATTATGTTATGCTGGCAGGGAGAGCTGGCAAGAATACATAAACTTTTGATCAGGTACACTGTCCTCAATTTTGGGTCCTAGTTTTCTCTCAGAAACTGGAATTAGCCTTCTTGACTCTGAAAGATTAATTTCCATAAAGGATCAGTGCTCTGCAGCAGGGCTTTGTGATGTTGCTTTCTCCTGGCAACCAGATGGACAGCAAGAGACATTATTGTAAAATTTATTCAAAGGTTTGTGAAGCCACTTTTACCATTTTGGGTACAAGTTTTCCTTACTACATTTGAATAAAGGGAGATTATCTTTAAACATTGCCTGTATTGATGAAAACATTAATTATATGTGTGATACTTTGTTGCCATTTGATGAGAAGCATTTCCCTGAGTTATAAATTCATAAAGCGCTTTCTCTTTGGTTGAGAAATAAGCAAAAGTAGCTAAGACTTTGAAATGTAAATGGCTGTTGCATCACACTGACTGAGACAAATTTGAAGGGAATTTCAGTTAATTAGCCTTGGCTACTCTGCTGTCTTTTATCATTGATCAACTATAAGGCATTGAAGATCTACACAGTAGTTCACAAAACATTGGGTAAGACGTGTTTCCTAGCAAAGTTGGTATTTCTGCCAAATGATATAATTCTGACGCTAACCGTTTACTCTTGGATGATATCTAGAAACTTAGGTACTACTAAACCCACAAGGCTTTTGGGCTAGCAATTAATCTGAGTTCAAGCTGGTTTTGCTGTTGCTATTGAGAAGGAGAAAGACTGGAAATAATGGGGGGAAATAATTTTTTTAATGCAACAATTATTTTTTTAATAATTTTGTCCTCCTTTTGGGTTTTTTCGTGTGTTTTTTTTCTCCAACTTCTTTCTATGTACAAGTGTCTACAAACTCAAATTTCTCAGAAGTAGCACTTGCCGGCTTGGCCAGCAAAGAGAACTTCAGCAACGTTAGTCTGCGGAGTGTTAATCTAACAGAGCAAAACTCTAACAACAGTGCTGTGCCATACAAGAAGCTAATGCTGCTGCAAGTTAAAGGTATGTTGGAACTGCTTTTCCATGCATAATAGGCTGATTGTAACATATGAGAGTTGCTTATCCAACCACAGTTGGATGCTTAGCTTGTTCTACATGTCCATCTTGAGATTATGTCCAAAACCTAAAAGAATAAGTGAGAACTATATGACAAATGCAAAACCTTACAAACAGGTTTGCATTGTGGCCGCTGGAGAAAACAGAGAAAACAGAATATTTCAGGAATTCTAGCCATCTCCTGTGGAAATTTTTGAACTGTCCCATTCTTCCAGTGCTCAGTATAACTTGGAAGTGACACGACAGTGTTCTTGCTCCACTTCCCCTTACACTGCGTAGTAATGTATCTGATTCTGCAAAATAATAGTTACTTTTTTGGCAAAGTAAAATTCTTAAAACTTTTTACTGCCTACAGAACCTGTGCCATAGCTTTACTTAATGTAAAGGATTCTGGAATTTGGCTGCTGTCTGCCATGTACTTAGTTCATTTCTTTCCAGAAGGACACAAAGTTGTTAAAGTAAGAACAGGAAATAATAGAAATATTAGTTGATAGGAGGCAATGTTTTTTTTGTTTCTTGTGAGTAGTCTTTTAATTCTTCTTTAACAGTCTGTTTCCATATATTTTGCTAAATGTGCTGGGATTGTTTGTATTTCATTCAAAACAAATTAGATCTTGGCATTTGATAGCAGTAGTCAAAGGAATATAATTAGCTTTGTTTTCTCTTTAGGAAGAAGACATGTTCAAACAAGATTAGTTGAACCAAGGGCCTCGTCACTGAACAGCGGAGACTGTTTCCTGTTGTTAACTCCACATTTCTGTTTCTTATGGGTAGGAGAGTTTGCAAATGTCATAGAAAAAGCAAAGGTTAGTACTAGTTGTTTTTTATTATTTATTTTTAGAACTGTCACAGCATATGTCTCTTTGATGTAATTGAGCCTTGGTGCCAGTTGTCTCAAAAAGTGGCATACAACTGATAACTGGTGACAGGTAGATATGCAGGATTCCTGTAAATATGTTTTAGCCTGTGCACTGAATGAAAGCTGACATAGGAGTGTGTAGGTTGTGAAACTGCAAGAGAAAAGAGGGATATCCTCAGGAAACAGATTTGCACTCATACAAAAAATAGTCTGAATTGCAGGATGTCCTTTTTGTTACCATGTTCATTAAGATCAAGTCTTGTTTTAAGGCAAATGAAAGAATGAATGTATTTCTGTAACATTTTCTTTAGTGTCTGTTTATTTAGTGCAACAAATAATAACCATTTCTCCTGCAATTTGCTCTGTTATATCCTATCTACTTTTGCCTTCTCCCTGAACAAGATATGCACAAGTATTCCAAAGACTTAAGCAATCCTGTTCAAATAACTGTTAATCTCTTAGGCTTCAGAACTTGCAACTTTAATTCAGACAAAGAGGGAACTTGGCTGTAGAGCTTCTTATATACAGACTATAGAAGAAGGAATAAATACCCATACCCATGCAGCCAAAGACTTCTGGAAACTCCTTGGTGGACAGACTAATTACCAGTGTAAGCATTCTTACAGTTACAGTATCTGATGTTTTATCACAGTAAAATAGTTGAGTCGGTTCTCTTTAGTAAAGATAGTTGGATGTTAAAATTTTTTATTATTTTTGACAATCTTTTCCTTAAGCTGCTGGAAGTCCTGAAGAAGATGAAATGTACGAAGCTGCAATAATAGAAACAAATTGCATTTACCGCCTCGTAGAGGATAAACTCATTCCTGAGGATGACTACTGGGGAAAGGTGCCAAAATGTACCCTGCTACAACCAAAAGAGGTATCGTGCCACTTAGTGCTCCTGTGGTAAGTGCAGGAGCATACAGCTGATAACAACTTTCAGTAACTGCAAGTGCTCATGGAGAGGCTCACTGAAAATTGGATCGGCCGTGTTTCTGAAAAGCTTCTAAACACTTTGCTCTCTAGAGTGTGCTACAGGTCTCAAGAAGTTAGATCATCTCATCTTTAAAGTGAAATACTATTTTAGGAAGTGTAAATCTTTTTGTCAACAGTGGCTCACTCCAAAGTCATGCAGTGCAGAACAGGCAGCACTTTGGAAAAACAAAACAAAATAAAAACCTGGTTTCCCTTTCAAGCATTTTTATTTCTATCTTTAACAGACTTTTCTCTTTCAAACAACCATTTCACCCATCTAAGTAGGAATGAGAGCAGATTTCCAAAATAAAGACACAATACATTTTCTTGAAAGTATTCAAGCTGCTGCCTGTTTGCTGAGCCAGTTACCCATGCTGTATGTTCTGTCAGCCTTCCCTGGCTGCAGGACAAAGCATAGGTCTAAATGTCAGTGAAAGCTGCTGTAACTGGACAGCAATCAGTCATGCAACAGAATCAGGTTTTTAGTAATAAGAGCTCTCTAATTTGCTAGTGACCTAGCTACCACCTAAAGATACACCTCATAGTATTCCCCATGCTTGCTACCAGTCATCCTCAACAATTAGGTGTGTCAGCGCAGACCACTGCCCTGGCCTTACTTGCATTGCAGTGCTACTTGTTAGTGTCACTGCAGAAACTGAGGTATTTGGAGGAGCTTGTGTTCAACACACTGTCAGCTTGCAGCACTAGGAAACTGGAGGATCAGAGTATCATCTAACCTAATGGTAGGTTGTTTTTTTGGTTTGGTTTGGTTTTTAGGTGCTGGTGTTTGATTTTGGCAGTGAAGTATATGTATGGCATGGAAAGGAAGTTACTTTAGCACAAAGAAAAGTGGCATTCCAGCTTGCAAAACACTTGTGGAATGGCACCTTTGACTACTCCAATTGTGACATAAATCCTCTGGACCCAGGGGAATGCAATCCCCTTATACCCAGGTATCAAAACTGAAGTTTAGTCTCATTGCAGAAACTTAGTTTTCTTGCCCTTATTTCACAGTGTTTAATTTTATTCTATTTCTTTTGTTCCCTTGTACAGAAAGGGACAAGGACGCCCAGACTGGGCTGTGTTTGGCAGACTCACAGAACACAACGAGACCATATTGTTCAAAGAAAAATTTCTTGATTGGACAGAACTGAAGAAACTCAATGAGAAGAATTCTAGTGAATCCCTTCACCAGAAGGTGCATATAATAAGCATGCTAGGTATTTCAGACTAGATGACCTAGCTGGGTTGGAAGCAAGGGAAGCTTGTTCTCAAGGATCCAGAGCACTTTCTTTATCTTGTGGGCTTTGACCTAGGGGTCAGAAGAGTGAACACAGAGTTGCTTTATATTAGTGCCAAGCAGCTCAATGAACACAGCCGAGGTGGTTTTGAAAGGTATCAAATGATCACAAGATATTAAAGTACTGAAATATGCAGGAGTCAAATTGTTCGAGTGGAACTGTGGGGTAAGAAGAAAAAAGCTGTGCTCAAAGAAATCTCTTCTGTGTTTTTTGACAGGAAGAATCCAGATCTGACTCTAAACCATATGATGTCATGCTAATGGTAGCTGTGCCCCAAACGACTGTAGGCACAGTCTTGGATGGAATGAATATTGGCCGGGGGTATGGACTTGTAGAAGGAGAAGATGGGAGGCAGTTTGAAATTATCACTGCATCTGTGGATGTCTGGCACATCCTGGAATTCGATTATAGTAGACTGCCTAAGCAAAGCATAGGGCAGTTCCATGAGGGAGACACATATGTGGTGAAGTGGAAGTACATGGTGAGCACTACAGGTTAGTGA
>NW_009196083.1:4488-19548 GCF_000690835.1 Fulmarus glacialis | reverse complement strand
CCGGCTGAAAGATGGAGAAGTGCAGCTGAAACTGCTGCTGTTAGTGGTGAGATCCAGACCTAGACTTCCTTGGATGTGAAACTGTTTTAAAGGTTAGAAATTACATTTTAGCCTTCCTAGGCCATTAAGAAGTAGAGATTATTATTATATTTTGTTTAAAAGAAAGTATTAAAAAAAAAAAGCTGTAGTTATTTTTTATACATCAAATGTAATACTGTCCATCTCTGCTTTTACCCAACAGTGGTGTTGTACGTGTTCACAGGACAGCTCATTAAGCCAGAATTGTGCCCACAGCTTAACACCAAAATAACTAGGCAGCTGGACTAATGACAGTGGTCTGAATGTCTTGCAAGAGAGGTAGGCTTAGCAACAAGGAAAGCCTTTGCTGGGTAATGGAGAACAGTAACAATGACAGGAAAAGCCTTGCCAATTCATTGCCCTTGCTGTCTTTTTTGCTGTTTCTGGAAACCCTTTGTTATGGGTTTCAGTCTCAAGTGGAAAACTTTAGCAGTGTTCTGACAAAGAGCCTGAGAGCAGCAGGTAAATGTTGAGAATCAGTCAGCTCGGTGTGCTCATTGGAACTCTCCCTTCTGGCACTAAACTAAGAATAGGTGGCTTTTGTGGTAAGTAAAATAGAAATGGTCTAAAAATGATTGTTCCGAATAGGAAAATATTAGAATTGGTTGAAAGCAGTATAACAGCTATACAGCTTCAGGCTTTTAGCCAAAAAATGTAGGTAGGTCTTATTCAGGATCGTTGAGTTCAGATATTGGCAAATCCAAGAAAAATACAGAAGCTTGTAAGTCTTGGGAGCCGTGGGTAACACTAACACTGAACTGTAAACAGACTCCTAATCAAAATGGATGAAAATATATTCCATCACTCCAAAACAGAATAAATTTTTATGTAGGAGGCAGTACTTTTATGGGCTGAATGTACAGATAAGAGTAAAACCCATAAATTTTAGAAGTGCCTAGTGGATTGAGTATTCTTAACTTGAAAAAAACAGGATGCTTTCTCCTAAGTATTTCACTTGGATGCTACTCAGCACTGCTGAAATCAAGGCAGAAGTTTTAATACTTTTTTAAGAATCCGGTTTAAAGCTCTTGGGTTTTTTTTAAATCTTTGATTTGATTATATTTGTTTATTCAGTATTTACTGGAAAGAGCAAAATATTCCATAATTGGTTGTATTGTTGAACTTTACTTGCTGTAAACATTATTTGCTTATCGTAACAACTAAATACTGATTCTTTAAAAAAAAAAAAAAAAGAAGAGTTGCTGATAACCCTCTTTCCAGACCAACATGAAATATGGAGTTAATTTTTTAAAATAAATAAATAAAGCTTACCTAATCCTAACGTTTTTATGACTGAAAAATACTGCTTTGGTGTTCTTTTGTTCTGTAGTTTTCCTTTCTAGTATCACTTTACCAAGAAAGACTTTTCTTTTATGCCTGTAGCTTTCTCAGCTGTTGCTGTTTCCAATACAACTTAGCCAGCTACTCTGCTGCTGCCAAAGAACAGTGTGTAATGTGGAAAATGAGCCATAATGCACTCTTCTGGTAACATAACTGGACATACCATTTCACATGCAAATTGGCTCAAGTGATGTCAGTTATTTTTCTCCAGATAGTACCAGTTCTTTCTACATCTGTTTCTCTGGCCAGCGCAGGCATCTCTGCATGTGGGCTTACATCCACCTGATGAGACATTGCCAACTTTGCACGGGGACTACTGGCTTGGAGACCTAATGTTCCTCCAATTGGACATTTTATCTTTCCTGTTCTGGACGGGATAGTGCTGAGCTGGCAGACAAGATTAAACCACGTGCTATTTAAACCTATAGCCAGAGTACTTTCTTCAGCATGTGCTTTCTGTTTTGCAGTTGGAAGCAGGCAAAAAGGAGAGCAACAAGTAAGAGCTGTTGGAAAAGAGAAATGCGTGTATTTCTTTTGGCAAGGAAGGCACTCCACAGTGAGTGAGAAAGGGACATCGGCACTGATGACAGTGGAACTTGATGAAGAGAGAGGAGCACAGGTGAGCTTCCTGCAGACCTAGGTAGCAGTCCTGGTAAGACTTGCCTGCCCAAGTAGCCACTAACAGTGTAAACGTGGGTGATCTTTTTTGCCTCCTCGTTTTCTGTAAAGGTTGTCTTGCCAGTACATAAACGTGGGTGATCTTTTTTGCCTCCTCTCTTTCTGTAAAAGTTATCTTGCCAGTACAAATAGCCAGCCCTCAAAATTGCTTTTGGCTTTATTCCAACTTCCACAGACACATAAGCTCCTTTATCGATTGTCATTCCCAAATCCCACTTCTAAAGATGATGTTTCTGAGAATGGCTGAAGAAGAATGTCTTCCCTCCTCTCCCTGCAGGAATAGGTGAAGCACAGTTAAACAAATTTGTGCCTTCCCTTCCATACATGTTCAGATAACAGGACTGTCTTCCTAGTGCTGAGAATAGAAGCACTTTCTGCCAGGCCAAGGCGTGAAAATACATTTGAAATTTTCAATATGTTTACCGTGTAATTACGGAGTAGATTGCCTTGTTTTGCAGAGATTCTAGCAACTGCAGATAACAGCTAGTTTGAAGCTCAGAGGACAGGCTAGCTTGCTTTGTCTTTAGGTGGAGTTAGGCTTTGCTGTGGCTTGACTGTTACCAGCACAAAAGAAGGGAGATTTAAAGTTCGTTTCTGTACCTCGATAATGCTGTAATTAGTTTTTTAACAGCAGCGTAGACATGACCAGTAAGACAGGAGTTCATAGAGGAGACACACAAATGCACTTGACCCAGAGTGTGGGATGCTGTGCAATGTAGCTGATTTAACAATTGGCTACATCAATTTCGTAATCAAAATGCAATGTTTAATGAGCAAAGAACATGCATGTTGTCATGTAAACCAGTTCACAGCAAATTGTGAACCTACTTCAGTTCCTACAGTATCTCATAATAGTTTCAAAGAATATCTGACAAGATAGCCCAGTCCTCTAAAGAATTCAAATAATGGTTAGTTTAAACTAATTTAAATTCGTTTATTTGGTATCCCTTATCCTCTGAAACTCTTGATTGTTGGATTCCAACAGAGGTTTCTTTTAATATGCAGGTCACATATGAAACCCATTGCATGCTGATATATATGGTAATTTAAACAACAGTCAGCAGTTGTAAAGCCATCTTCATGGGTGGCCATAACTATATAATTTTTAATAATCCATAGAGACTAGTTTTCCTGAGCCTGTATACTTGCTTCATTTTTTTAATGAAGAGTGGTGCTTTCAATTTCCAGGTACAAGTGCTTCAAGGGAAAGAACCGCCATGCTTCCTGCAGTGCTTCCAAGGAGGGATGATTGTGCATGCTGGAAGAAGGGAAGAGGAAGAAGAAAATGCACAAAGTAAATTACTGTTGGTTAAAAGCTTCTGCCCCAAAATCCTTTTTTACCTATTGTGAAGGGCTTTGAATTCAGTCTCAACTACCATACTCTGTAGAAAAGAGAAATGAATGCCATGAAACCCATGAGACAGCTTTGCCATGCTTTGTTTCAAGGTAGTTTTTCTTCTTTGACCTTAGAATGGATTTTGTCACCGTAGAGCAAGCTGACTTTATTGTATTGATATGCATATAAATGGTTCTAGTTGTTTTTTTTAATTAAGCAAAGTGCCTGTTTGCTTTAAAATATGTTCTTTTCTACATAGTCTGGGCAAAAGAGTATTTTTATGACTAGTTCTCCTGCTCCAAGGAGAACTCTAAGCTTTTGTTACCCATTCATTACTTTTAGCAGTATATTCCTTGAATGCTGCAGTTCAGGTAGGAGAATTTCAGTGCAAGTGTAGCTTGGACATGTTCCAGTTCGTATCTGAATGTGACCTCCTTTGCCTAAGGTGCACAGGGGAAGAGGAGCTGAGTAGAAGGACTACTGTATTTGTTTCCCTTTTTTTTCTGTATGAAACGGAGCAGAAACTTGACTCTTCTGCTCTGTTAAGCTCTTCAGCTCTTAACACTTGTACTCTTGTAGCAAGGTTTCATAAGGCATCTCTTCTGCAACAGGGTTTCTCAAGTAGCGTTAGCCAAACCTGATGCTTAGCTAGTTTATTCTGTGACAGTATAGGCATGCGATATGTGAAATTCATCCAGTATGAGAACAGCTGTTCCAGAGCAGAGGTCTTGAATTTTCAATCCCATGTGACTGTGTAATACTGCTGCACTGTTCCTGTCTGCTCCAGGTGACTGGAGGCTATATTGCGTGCGAGGAGAAGTTCCCAATGAAGGAAACTTACTTGAAGTAGCATGTCACTGCAGCAGCTTGCGTTCCCGGACATCCATGATTGTCCTCAATATAAATAAAGCTCTTATCTACCTGTGGCATGGCTGCAAAGCACAATCTCACACCAAGGATGTAGGAAGAACAGCAGCCAATAAAATAAAAGAACAGTGAGTGTCTGACCTATATTTTGGAGATGTTTATACAGGCTACCAATTTACTTAAAATAGACTGCCTCAAATAAAAGTTGAAATAAATAAAGCTGTCCTCTGAGTACAACTGCAGCGTGTGCATGCTTGGTAAGAAGGAGGAATGTCGGGTAGTTGATTCGGTGGAGTGGGGAAAACAAGTGTTCTGCAATCACTTACTTAAGGTAAAATGCACTTATTCTTCCTACTGTACTAATTACAGTTGCAAAAAACTAATCTCTTTCCATTTGGAGGAAGATGCTGAATATCTGAATAGCAAACTAAATCCCAGTTGATAGGAGGATTAGAATCAAGCCTTGTGAATAAGGAAGAGGAAATTAATTTGGGAAAGCATGTGAGGAGGACAGCAGTAGTTACAAAAACAGGCAGTGAGAATCCCTACTGAGACCTCATGCAAGCATCTCCTCCACTCTGGGTATGTGACTCAGAAATGGTATGAGAATGGTTGCTGAAACTCTGTATCTTGTTTATTGATAATTTTTGTCATCATTTTCAAAAAGCCTATGTTGACATGAAGTGTGCAACAAGCCTATAGGGTGCTTTTGGGTTCTAATAATGCGAGTGGCCAGCGGGTTTGTGTTAGCTCTGTTTGGGGCAGTAAAGCTGGGTTCACTCTCCTTCTTTGTGTTTTGTAGATGTCCACTGGAGGCAGGGCTGCACAGCAGCAGCAAAGTGACGATACATGAATGTGATGAAGGGTCAGAGCCCTTGGGATTCTGGGACGCACTAGGAAGGAGAGATCGAAAGGCCTATGATTGCATGTTGCAAGGTAGACCTGCATTCCTGGATTTGGCACTCATATTTTACTGGTCGACGGTACTGTGAGATTTAATGTAAAGCTTTTGAAGAACTTCTTAGTAGTTGAGATGATCCCTTCAGAGAGGTGCTTCCAAAAATCAACTGAGTTAAGTAATACTGTTTTAGAAGGAAAGTGCTGGAAAACGAAGTGTTTCATTTTGTTCTCTCCCCCTTCTGCAGCCCCTCTGTATTCATGCAGCACAGAGCAACAGTTAACACTGTTACCAACACATTTTGCTTCTCTTCTGACGGGATTTAGGAGGCAGTTCTGCACGCATTCTTGTCCAATCTTTGCTTTGAAACTGCCAACAAAGGTAGCGGGGGGATTGATTTACCAAGTGGAAAATTTGTCAGCTAAAAAGTAAACTCTGAGATGGGCTTGCTTCACTTAAGCTGCAAAACAGCCAGTTATGAAATGGCTGATAGTAACTAGCCAGGATCAGATTCAAACTGATGGCAGCCAGCCTTTTAGCTCAAGTTCTTCACAGCTGTTGCTAGTCCCCCAGGACACCTGGGCATCTTTCTTGATTTTTAAAAAAACAGAGAATTTACAGTCACTCTAAAAGTTGATATTTTTATTTTTTACATTAATCTCTGGCATTTTCTATTGGAAATCTTCTTAATTTTTATTCTTTAAAGATCCCGGAAAGTTTAATTTCACCCCCCGCCTGTTCAGCCTCAGTAGTTCATCAGGAGAATTCTCAGCCACCGAGTACATTTACCCTTCAAGAGACCCTGCTGTCATCAATTCCATGCCATTCTTGCAAGAGGACCTTTACACTGCCCCACAGCCAGGTATATGCTTTAAAATATTTAAGTAACAAGAAAACAGATAACTGTATCCTGCATTGGGCAGTGATTCAGTAACTATAATCACTTTTAACTTGATTTATCGCAGGAAAATGTGTGCATGTAATGCTTATACAGCATTAAGCAATAACAGTAATTTTTCCATGCTAAAGATGCTGAGAACTAATCAAACTTACATGTATCCCAAAAGCTTGCTATAAAAATACATTGTTTATATCAGAAAATCTGAGTTCAGCTGGATGAATAGCAAGAAGGTATTGGTAAGCTTTGAAATGATCCTGTCCTGATGCTGACAAGCATGTAAGACTGGGGTTGTTTAGGGAATTCTGAGAACTAATAAGTGGCTGATTATGGATTTGTTATTTTTTGGCTGTGTAGCACTGTTCCTTGTTGACAATCACCATGAAGTGTACCTGTGGCAAGGCTGGTGGCCTGTGGAAAACAAAATCGCTGGATCAGCTCGAATCAGGTGGGCTACAGACAGGAAATGCGCCATGGAGACAGTGCTCCAGTACTGCAAAGGTAACAGATTGCTGTGCCTGGCTGTTCTGAGTGTGTTGTACCTTTCCATGCCTTACTGTCCCAAGCTGAAAGGTATTCAGGTGCTTCCCCAATGACACTGATAAACACCAGTGTATTTGAAGATACATTCTCTGCTCTTTCTTAGCAAACCATTTGTGTTGTAATGGCATTGTTCCCAAATTGCCAAGATACTCTGCTGACTCAATTCTCAGAGGAAAGGCTTCATTTCTCTTCTGTGCCCCCACTGTGGGAGAATAGTTCAGACACTAGACCCTAAAAGTGAATTCTGAGAACACAGCCTCTTGAACCTGAATGCTTTCTGTCCAGCCTGTTTTAGATTTCATAAGCTTCTGTGTATCAAAAGACTGAATGAAGATAGTTTGCTGATGTAACTGGGTTTTGATTTAGTGGGAGAGGTGGAAGGACTTTGAAGATCGAGAACAAGTCTTACACGGAAACAGGTGGTCATTGGAAATGCATTTCTACAAGACAGTTATTGCTGCTCGGTGTTGCAGTGATTCAAGCTGCAATTGATGATCATGGAAGAGTACACTGACCAGATTATTTTCTGCACGAGTAGAGTTTCCTTGAGACACTGTAATGCTTTCCTCTCACTTCATCTAAGGTTATGTGAGGCTGGGAACAGACCTTGCATCTTCTGATGGAGGATGAATAAAGAAAGGTATGGGGTTACCATCCAGGAAAGAGGGCATAAGTAACAGCCATGTTCTGTTAGTTCAGAACAGTGTGAATAAGTCACTAGGACTTAATTGGCGCAAACTGTGCCCTCTTGCAAGGAAAGCCTGATTGCTATGGACCTTCAGACCTCATGATGCCACTGATTTCTTCTGTAGCAAATAAACTTTACAACTGGTGACACAGCTAGTGGTATCTGTCATCTTCTCCCATAGATACTTGTATATTTGAAGAGGGAAAGTGATACCTTTGTTGGATTCCACCCTTACGAGGATAAGCCAGTCTCTCCTTCCCAATCTGCAGGTCGAATAGGAGTAGGAGCAAGTGTTGTGTTTCTACTCAGTTGCCTCATGTCACTGAGGGGAGGTGGTAACACCTGGCACAAGACAGCTGAAAACCAGTACTAGAGACACTGAAACATGACCTTTAAAGGACTTCATTATTGCTCTACACGGTTCATCCTCTGGTGTCCCTGGCACTGCCCTGCCAAACAGCAGCATTTGTTTAGGAATGGGGTGCTACAGACAGGGCAGTAGTTGGAAGAGTCTTTGGCAGTGACTGCTGAATTCCTAAAGAAGAGGCCAGTTACTTGTTCTCCATCACCCCCGCCCCCAGTTTTTACAAGTCCGAAGGAGTGGTAAGATGCATTTCTTTGAAATCATTTCATACAATGTGCTTCACAGCAGAAGTGAACATCAGCTTAGAGGAACAGAGCCCCATGCAATGAAGTGCCCAGAGTTGCTCAGCAGGCTAGTGAGAGAGATGGAAGTAAGAACCCCGGTCTCAGTGTTCCTGATGCAGTGCTGTAATCTTCTGGTAATGAAAATCATGTTTTCTGGCCCCAGCAGAGATGGAATCAGATACACATGCTGAGGTTTGGATACTTTTCCAGATTTTTTGAAATTCATAGAGTTCGATGATGGGAAAAGGGATTAATACCTTCTGCACTGGATTGAATTTGCTGCATCTGAGTTTGATGCATGGTGGAAAGCTCTTCAGTGACTCCTTATGAATCTGAAGTTTAGCATATGTATCATAGGACAAGTTTTTTTGCTGGATGCTCACTTTTTTACCACTGGCCGTGACTTTGCAGCAGTTGTGGCTTTATCCTCTTTGCCATGGGGTAGTTCTCAAAAGCTTTGGGCTGTGTGGTTGGATAGGTGCAGAGCAAGTTTGTTGCTGTTAAAGACGGATTCTACTTCTACTATTTCTATGCTAAAGCTGATGTGAACTTCTTTAGTGGTTTTTTACTGTTCAAACTATGCTGTTCTGGTGATCTATCACTTTCACAATCTGGGATTCTGTCAACCACTTCAAAATTTCATTGCATCAAGCTGTCAGGGCTGACTAGCTCTTATGTGTTGTTACTTATCAAGGTAGAGAAATTGAATTTCAGGAGATACCAATGCTGCTGCAATTATTTTGACTACCAGAATATAGTTGAGTGATCAGAAGCATTAAAATGCTTTTCTCTTATTCTTCTCTCTCCATTTCTTCCCTTGTCTATGTCCCTCTCCCTCGTTCTCGCCCCCCCTTATTTTTTTCTTTTCGTGGCTTGCAGTGTTTAACTACATGATGGTATGAAAGAGATTGATTAGCAACTCTGGATATCCCTTGAATATACCTAGCAGTTCTCCTTGTGCATAAATCTTATTTAACTTGTCAAAATGTCTTGAAAGTTTTTCTGTGGTTTTATCTGCTAAATCAGCAGTCTGGAGAGCTGAGCTGCAGACTGCTAGGAAAGGAAGAATCTGGTTAGGCCTTCAGTGATTCTTAGTGAGGAGATCAGCTTGTGCTGCGGGCAGAGTTCATGCAATGAAAATGTTTCTCCACTTACATACAAATTCATCTTACCTGTACTGGAACATTGCCAGCAAATGCCACTCTCCTTTTATTTCTTGGCTGAGTTACTGACAGTGGAGCAGCGCAACTAGAGCAAATTCACACGTTTTTTAAATGCAAAGTTTTTAAGTGCTTGTTGAATCATTCATGGTAGAATGAACAAATAAACCACAGTGAAAATATGTGGAAGAGAAAGCTTAAAATAAAGTATTCAAATGATAAGTCTCCTGTCTAAATTGTTTAGTGAAAGCACTCACATTCTACTACGTTTGTTAGACTACTTTACAGAGCTTTTATCTCTAGTATTCAGAGTTTCATGTGCACATATTCTCCCAACATCTGATTTAAAGCCAAACCTGTAATGTTCAGATTTTGCAAAGCTAATGGAACAACAGTGTCCAGCCAGGCTCTCCATTTGCATTCAGCACAGGTGTTGCATCAGTTCCCTGGGGTGCTCCTTGGCAATGGGGAAGGAGGGGGCTGTGTTCTGTGTTCTTTTAGACCCTCCTTCCTGAGAGCCCACATGCATCAAGTGCAGGTAGGGACTACAGTAAAAAACAGCGTCTTCTGTAATGGATTTATACGCTCTGAAGGAAATCTTAGTGCATTAAAGATGCTCTGAGATCGAATATAGGGAATAACAGAATTTTGCAAGAAGCAGTTTTTGGGAAAGCTACAGCCTTCAGAAGTGAGGTGGTGTCATGTTGCTCTGTTAGTTTCACCTGATTCTGGACTCTGCAACATCTTCCAAACAAGCTTTTCCATTGCCTATTTGGAAAAAAAATTTGATTAGACTGAGTTGTTTGAATCCAAGTAAGATGAAGGTACAATATTTTTTTGGATGATAACTCCTCCCAGTCCCTGACTGCCTGTCTACATCTTTCCAATAATATTTGGAGTTTATCAGTGCTTTTGAATCCGTGGGGAATGAAATCACTCAACCAGTAAGGCCTTTTTTCACCAGTACTTAGCATAATGACTTTAACCACTTAATCTGATAAGGCATCACTCCTAGGCAGGGTTATGTCCATGTCCTATACAGTGTGCACAGATACATGCTTTAAAGAAGCGGAACTGTCTTCAAAATCATCAGTAATTACCATCCAGCTATTGCAATACCTCTGTTAACTTTCAGATGCCATTCCTTTGAATTTGTAATAACAAAATGATTGTGTTAGACCTCAATACCCCGAGTTAAGAACAGTTTAAACATTCTCACTTAAGCCTCCAAGCTTAAGCTTTATTTGCTGCTGGCAGGACACTTCTGCTGAGCATACCAGAAGGTTTCATTTACCTGAATTTGGCTAATTTCAGACCATCACACTCTGCTTACTCTATTCTAACCCTGTTTTTGTAAGATAAGAAATACATTGGGTTAGGAAGTAAATGTGGGGGATTTTCAGCATACATGGTTTGATCTTTGTGGTCAGATACAGTAAAAGGCAGATTAAAGAATACTGAAAAACATGTTAAAAGGTGCCATACTACATTAAAAAAAATGCTGGTGAAATTTATTCCTACTGCCTTAAATTACTTCAGCTTTTCAGGAACAATCAATTAAACATGCTTATGAGGTAGCTTTGGACAGTGGGTGACATTGCAAAATACGGTACCGTTTGTGATTTCTCTCTTTTTTTTGTGTGTTTTGACTATTTTTAGGAAAAAATGTAAAGAAGCCCCCCAAATCCTATCTAATTCATGCTGGCCTAGAGCCTCTGACCTTCACTAATATGTTCCCAAGTTGGGAACACAGGGAAGACATCGCAGAGATCACAGAAATGGTAAATCTTTTCATTGAACATACTGTTTCCTATTGCTAGTAATTGTGTCTTGCATTGTCAGTAACATTGTCACAAACAGCTTGTTTGTGCTGTCAAGCCCCAAAATCCAGAGGATGAACTTACAAAGTACAGTTCAGGAGTCTGCACAGGAGAAAAATAACAACATAGCTAAATCCTGACTGGGAGTATGGATATTCCTGGTTGTTCTTTCATGTAACTTCTCGTATTCTTTTTTGTTAAAACAGGAGGAAAGTGTTATCTTAGAAAGAGATGCACTAGAGTTTAGCAGAACAACTGTTTCAATCATGTGAAACAGGCAGCAATGTGCAGTTCTGGTCTGTCCTCCAGGCTCGAAGTGCAGGGGAGCAAAATGGCCTGCAAAGGATCAGCTGGCTCCAAGAGCTCCAGCATTGACTTCCCCACCTGGGAAGCGGAATCACAGCCAAATGACACATGACTGCTTTAAAAGCCTTCAGTGAAGGGGCATCTGAGGGCAAATGACATTTTCTGCTTTGTAAGTCTTCTGCAGCCATTCTTAGTGGAAAATGCTGGCTTCGTGACTAAACACAGAATTCAGCCTGTGTATTTTGAGAATACAGGATGTCCTTCTGCTAAGTGCAGATCTTTTTTAGCCATGAAATTGTTGTAGGGCAGGGCTGTTTGCCTGTGTGCGGACCTGGATGTATAGCTTTGTGCTCCGTGGGCCAGGCAGTGCAGGTTGATCCCGTGCCATCTGCAGACTGCAATGGGAGCCATTGGTGGTTTCAGCATTGTGATCCTGTTCTCTGTTTTCCTTTTCTCCCTACAGGATGCTGACGTTTCCAATCAGATAATCCTTGTAGAGGACGTCCTGGCCAAGCTGTGTAAAACGGTGTATCCACTAGCAGAACTCTTAGCTAGGCCTCTACCTGAGGGTGTTGATCCACTGAAGCTTGAAATTTACCTTTCAGATGAGGACTTTGAGGTAAGGAGAGAATAGGTGCACTGTTACTCTGTGCATGTGTGTCTAACCATGCTGTGAAGTCATTTGACAGTTCTGCTACTTGTAAGTGTTTTTACTAATGGCATATCCTTTCATTTTAAATGCAGGTTGCATTAGAGATGACAAGAGAAGAGTACAGTGCACTGCCATCTTGGAAGCAGGTTAATCTGAAGAAGGCAAAAGGACTTTTCTAAGTTGTGTTTATTGGAGTGACCGCTAAAGGGATGTCTGTTTTCACTTTCTATGCCCTTTAGAAGAATTGTACCCCACATTTACAGAATAAATAGAAATAATCTGAAGTTATTAGTGACTACCTATCTGGAGGTGTGTAATATTATAAAAGGCCAAGAGAGCTCTTTGGAAATGGAATTCAATTTTTACTCTTAAAGGTAATGTGTTTAAGCACTGCTCTCCTATGCACTTAAACAGTAGTTTCTTGAGCTACTGCTGCAGGTGTCCTTTGGCTATACACAATACTTGCCATTTTTGTTTTTGAAGAAGTTCTCTTTGTAAAGTGTTATTTTGTTAGTTTGTGGATTACAAAGAATTTATATTTATATAAACACATAGAACAAGTATGTATTTAACAATGCAATATATATTCACTTTCAAGACTTCCATGTCAAAACTACAGAAAAGTAGCTGGATGGCAGTTGCTTGTACTGAATTAGCTATACCACCAATATGTATCTCCTACGCATTCTGAAAAGTTTCTCTTTGCAATAGTTAATGAATTGTTCTCAGTGCTGCTTCAGGTGCTAAACTGAACAAAGCGTTTGTATTTATAGCATGGATTTCTTGAGAAACTATGCGAATCAACCTTTATACTTTATTATCCAAAAATGTATAGTGCCTTGAGTTTTGTGTACAGTTTATATACAAAAAAAAAGATTGGTCTGCATTTTGAAGATGGCTTAGAATGGTCTCCTATGTTACTTTTATAATAGTAGAAATAAAAACATCTCAGTTTCTAATACTTGTTGTAAACATTAAACATGTCTTTTGTGATATAAGAACCAAAAGTAAAAGCTTCTGAATAAACTCTTAGCAATGCTCTGACTTGTCATTATTTTATACTGTAATCTGTACTAAGTCATTGGAACCTTCCATAACATGGTATTTTATCAAAATATTTTAACCTTGGATATCTGCGGGTGTTGTACAGAGTTATAATTTAAGAAGCAGATAATGTAGAAAAAATAATCAATGTATGAGATAAAATTAGGTTGTGCAACACTTTAATGCTGAACGTTGGAACAGTCACACAGCTTCTATATCCTTTGGGTTGCCGTGTTTTATACATGAAACCAAAATTATTTTGCTGGTTCTCAAACTTTGAAAAAATCTTTTCAACCTCTGTGCAACTGGGAGTAAAACTTGAACTGCAAATGAGTATGGCATCATGTCCATTTTTTCAATAAGCACCGGAGTCAAAATCTTTTTCATTCAGCTAATTAGGACATTGAATAGAGTAATTGAGTAAAAATTTGCTATTGTTTGAAATGTTTTTCAGGTATTTGGCATTTCTACTAACAACTTGTGTGGTTCCCCTCTGGTAGCCTAGTGGATATCACATTTTCATTCCCGCCAGCGTAAGTTTCCTTCTGCTGTGCAGAGCTCCTCCTGCCTATGTAAAAAGTGATCACCTGCAGTGGTGCCTGTTGCTGCTCTTGTCATTCTCCTAGGCCCAGGGAAATGAAGGTATGATCTTTGAATGTGTGAGGTGTAGATTTCATCAAGATCTGCAGTAAATATTGCTCCATAGTTAAAATTAATCTTGTTTTGACAGATCAAGTAATAGGTTGTAAGCTGGCCTTTAAGTAAATAAACCAAAAGCCTAGAAATATGCAAGTACTATTCACCTGACCTGAGATACTACAGGTGAATTTTCAGCACTGATGTATTTCCTTTCATTACTGGTTTCTGTCAAGAACTGAGATGAAGTAACCCAAGAAAAGGGTAGCAACAATATTCAGAGCCAGGATACTTCTTACATAGCCTCCAGCAAAAAGATGTTTAGATGTCTGATAGTTCTCAGAGGTCCTCAGCTACGTCTTCTGCATGGGGGACACTCTTAGTTTGAAAATGCAGGGCTTCATAGCGACAAGTTTATTTTTCAAGCGCTGAGAGGTTTCCAAAGTCACTGCTGTATTCATCTAAGTATTTTTGCACCCATGTATTTTCCTCTTTCACCCTGTCTGGCGATAAAATCAAGCAGGAATTAAGTTTTGTTTATTCATGTTCAGTCTGTACCGTGGGGGTAGCAGGTTCCTCTGTTTTGATTTTTCTCTCCAACAGAAAGCTGATTTGCATAGCATGATTGACCTTGTTTTTTCCTCTGGCAGGGAAGTATCATTTTCTTTCGTTTTTTGAAAACACTGTCAGTCCTCCAAGTGCTGCTGAAAGACAACATCTACCCACCCTTAAAGCCTTTAGAATCTCAGCTAAAAGAAAAGACGAGCCGGCACAGGGACCTGCAGGCAGTGAAACATAATTCAGTGTTGTCAGCTCTTGGAGTTACCGTAATTTTTACATAATTTGATGTCTCGTGTCTCAGTTTCAGGAACCGGGACACAGAACCCAACTTCCTGCTTAAGTGCTTTGCTCCTAGCGTTGCCTAGGAAAACTTCAAGGTTTTGCAGAAAATAAAATATTTTTATTTTCCTTAATATACTTGTTATTTATCAAAATGCTTTCCTCAAATGTGAAGCTGACAAGAGAAAGCAAGTCAGCGTTAAGGCCTCAGACAGGACTGTGGGTTATGCTTTAATTTTCTGCCACCCTCGCTCTCCACTGTGGGGATGCCATTTATGGTTGGAAATTGGAAAAGGCCATTAAAATCTTCTTGAACTGTTTTTACAGCCCTGCATGGGAAATACAGCTGAAACAGGTTTTGTCTGGGTATGGGGAGGGGAGTAGTTTGTTTGCTTGTGTTATCTAGTGTTGTTTGCTTGTTTCAAATAGACCCCCAAGAACACACTTAATGTCTAAGGTGAATTCAGAGGCAAAGTATCTGGTACAGGGACTCTGTATGTGAAAAAGGCAGTACCTTGAACATGGCATTCCGCATGTTCTGTCGATCTCGCAGTTTCCAGGCCTTCAGCCATGATTCTTATCTCCTATGGTTTTAAACTGCTCAATCCTGACTCTTAAAAATATTGC